>NC_037677.1:127583158-127767600 GCF_003255815.1 Theropithecus gelada | reverse complement strand
TCCCGGGTTCACGCCATTCTCCTGCCTCAGCCTCCCGAGGAGCTGGGACTACAGGCGCCCGCCGCCTCGCCCGGCTAATTTTTTGCATTTTTTAGTAGAGACAGGGTTTCACCGTGTTAGCCAGGATGGTCTCGATCTCCTGACCTCGTGATCCGCCCGCCTCGGCCTCCCAAAGTGCTGGGATTACAGGCGTGAGCCACCGCGCCCGGCAGCATGTTCTAATTACGTTTTTATGTTGCATTATCCACTGTGTTAATGCATCTTCTATATTATGTTTTCGTATTGCACTATCCACTGTGTTCATGCATGTTCTATATTATGTTTTTATATGACCCTATCCACTGTGTTAATGCATGTTCTGTATTATGTTTTTATATTGCCGTATCCACAGTGTTCGTGCATGTCCTCCACTGTGTTTTTATATTACACTGTCCACTGTGCTGTATGTCATGTATGCACAATGTTTTGCACGTCATACAACATGTCACAGGTGCTTACTCCTCCTCCACATGCACTTAGTTCCTGTGGCTCCTGTCCACGGGTTACCGGGCGTTGGGCGTCATCCCTCCCTGTCTCTTACTATTTTCTCTCATGTGTTTGCTCTTTGACTTCTTCCCACATTCTGGTAGACTTCCTTAACTTTGTTTTCTAAATCTATTGAATTTTTGAAAACCTCCTTCACCTCCTAGTTTTCCTGTGTTCCCTACCCCCAGCCTCGTGTTCTCCGCAGCCCTCCGCTCGTTCTGCGTGCAGGCAGCTCCTCCCCTCTCCGCATCCGTCCACGCTGTCCTGTTTTGTTGCCGTTTCTGTGCGGTGCCCTGAGCTTCTCTCTGATGATCTCAGTCTTCCTCTCTTGCTGCGATGTCTTCTCACGGCCGCCTCATAGACCCCGGTCATGCTTTCCTGGTGAAGCAGGAGGCCTGGGAGCTGGTTTGGCCCCCCTCTGCCCTGGATGAGTCTCTTGGGATTGAGCCAAAGGCCCTGAGGCCGCTGCAGTCCCTCACAGGGGACCCACACGCCGGTTTCTCTGCCTCTCCTGTCTCACAATCAGCTCCCTCTGGGTCTCACCTTCTAGAAGCCTGTGGTTCTCTCTCATCTGTGAGAGGCAGCCCTCTGCTCCCCTCCTCCCGCCTCCCACTTTTCCCAGATCCATATTTCAGGAGGAGCCCCAGACAGGATGGACGCCGACTCAGTCACCTTCCCTGGGATTGTGGAGGACCAGGCTGCGCCGTATTTTTAGAAAACGTGTGGCTCATGTCTGTCTGCAAGACTGTAAACCCTGTGCGGGTGCTGTCCCATCTCCAGCACCTCGAGCAGGCCCGGCCTTCAGAACAGATCCTCACTCACTCATTCATTCATTCGTTCCTCAGATACTCACTGGGTGCTTCTGGCGTTCCAGGGATTGTGGTCGGTGCTTTGGATGGTCAAATTATAAAAGAGCCCCGGATTCCCGCTCTCAGGAAGCTTATGGGGTGCAAGAGGAGACAGATCATAAAATAAATCAGCTCCACAAATGTACCCGATACATGCATGAATGAACGAACGGGGAAGTGTCAGGGTGGGAGGGACCCTTCTGTGTTTCTGTGTGGATAACACAGTACCTGCTCCCAGAGGGAGCCTGGGGGGCCCTGGCCACATGGCATGGACCCTGCCTTTGGGGGTCTGATGCCCACCTGCCAAGCACCTGCTCCACACACATTTAATGCCCAGAACTGGGGATGAAAAGGACAGCATGAGGCTCAGAATACACATTTCTGCACAGAATGGAAGCCAGTGGGGATGACTAGGTACCACTGTCCTCCCAGGGACAGTCATCCTAAGGGAGGGGTCATGTCCCACCACAGGGACCAGCACAGTCAGCAGGGTCCGGGGGGAAGGGCTTCTTCACTAAGCCCAGATGTCCCATTTCCTGAAACCATGGATGTGTGCCTGAACAACCAGATAGAAAGCACCTCACAGACAAAAGTGGCTCCCCAGAAGGACCGCTCTCCTCTGTATTCTGGGGTGCTGTAGGAAGACACCGCACCCTTTCTAGGGACTGTAGGAAGATAATGCACCTTTTCTAGGGGCCACGAGGGAGCCTGGGAGGGTCCTGGCTCTGACCAGAGGCTGCACGGGTGTCTCTGTACACTGGGAAAAGAACACGATCCCCTTTATGCAGGAGCCTGAGCAGAAGGTCAAGTGGCGAGATTTCCATGCCACTGGAAGCAATTTATCATGGGTGTAGCCAGTGTCTGAGACCCTCAGGGCCAATCCTGTAAAAGCCCCTCTGTCTGCGCTGCCCTGTGGGCCCCTCCTCACCTCTGACTCTGGTGTGATGGATGTCTGAGGGCCGACGCGTCTGAGAGTCCCTGCAAATACACACCTGGAGCGTGCAGCATGGTGTTGTTGAGATGTCTGATTATTACTAAACTTGTTTTCATTATTTGACCACTTGTCAAAATCTGTAAAAGCCTTTCTTTGAGGTAATAAATAAATAAGCAGATAACAGGGAACATATTCTTTTTTTTGACATGCCTTTATTTGTAGGAGATAAGATATATGCTGACATTTCATTCTCATTCTTATTCTTGGCATTGCTATCAACATCTTCTGCAGCAGGCTCTTTTCTATCTGTTTATCTTTGGTTCTCATATCAGCAAACAATTTATGGGTGGTTGTTTATTTTTTTAAACGTGCATTGAAGGCTGCATTCAAGCAAAGGCGTGGAATTATACCTGGGAAAGGAGACTGCAGGTCTGCCTTCTGCTGCTGGGTGCCGTGGCAAGGCTGGGTCCGAGGCCCAGCTCTGGGCTTCCTTCCACCCAGCTGGCTGGGCCTCAGCAGCCTCAAATGGGCTGTACCTTGGAAACAGCGCTCGGCTTGGTTTGCAGCCGATGAAAATGCATGCCTGCTACTTGGGGCTTTGGCTGTTATGTTCTCAGAGTTTAAGTCCATGTCAGGCACTGAGGCAGGAGAGCAGCAGGCACACCACCCGCTGCACGGGGACGTTGGCATGTACCAGGCTTTGCCCGGGACACCCATGACCAGGACAGATCTCCCTCTGCCCAGTGTACCTTTTCCCCGCGCTGCCAGGCAGAGAAGATGCCTGAGCACCGAGTCAAAGCTGCGGCCCAGCCCCTTCTTCCCCTTCAGCCCCGCCCGTGTGATGGGCAAGTGGCTTGGACCGCTGGGGGACAGGACCAGGGCCCATTTCCAGCCCAAGACCATGAGCACTTCCAGAACAATCTTTGCCAGGGCTGCACATGGAAGGGCGACTTCCTATTTCACAAAGAACCATGGCACGCTTGAACAAGCACCAGAGATAATGAACATGGAGGAAGGTTCATAATAGGAAAGCACGTAACTTCCAGGAGCCGTTCCCGCGGGGGAGGCTTTGCCCATTGCTTCCTTGTGGCCTCTTGTGAAATAAAGCCAGTCCCTGCTTGCTGGGGTTGCCCCTGGCCCCGGTGCTGCCTTGAGTGTGGGCAGCCCTGCAGCTGACTCCTGGGTAGGCTCTGAGCACCGTGGGGAGACCCCCGCCCTGCGTATCACACCCCTCCCGAGGGCTGACCTCCTCCGTCAGGACTTCTTTTTGGTGGAAGCTTCATATCTTCTGCAAACTGTCTCCAAATATTATCCCCAGGGGAACGACTGTCATTATGTGTACTCCAGTGTGGACTCCTTAACGAGATGGCTGTGCAATGGAACAGCACGTGGAGGCCGTCTCCTGAGATCCTGCCAGAGCGGACCCAGGTCTGTGGGCCTTTTCAGACTGCAGATCTAGGGGCTGGAACAGGGGGCGGGGTCCAGCAGGTGGAGGGGCCAGGCTGTGGGGTGGAAGCTAATTGGGCAGGTCCTGATGTCATGAAGGGTTCCTTGAGTTCTCAAAACAGAAAAAAGTATTTTGTTGAAAAGATGGCCATTTATTTTACCATGCTTCAGTTAGGGATGCTCCACATTAGGGCTTTGTGGGCAGGAAAGTTGTTTAAAAAACTTCAACTCAAAAATCAATGAAACACCGAAGCAAGGAGCACACAAGTAATGAGCATACACCCACCAGCTCTCAGTCAATGTGATCAAAGAACACGAAGACTTGCATCCCATCAGGTGTTACCGGGTTCAAGGCCCTTGCTGCCTGCAAGGAAATATTTAGGAGAGAAGCAATTGGACTGGCTGAACTATGGAGCTGACATTTTCCACCCCGCCAATGCCTGGATTAGCTTCTCAAGCCAAGAGGTACAGAGGGCATTTAACATGGAGACCACATTTTGGCTCCTAGGAATCCAGCCCCCCTCAGCATTCTTTTGCAAACCTGTAATAAAGTTTCTGGCTTTTAAATTTTTTAATCTCAGAGTAAATCCATGAAACTGCTCTAGCCTAACGTATGCATGAGATGTGTGAATTACCTGTGGTGTGGCAGAATGTGACCCGTGTGGGAAAAGATCAGAGTAGGGAGGGGAGCTCAGGCCAGAGGGAGCTGGCTTGGCTGAGAGACTGTGCCATGTTTCTCAGTAGATGAGGGGCTGCCCTGGCGCTCCCTGCGTCTCTGAAGGATCTCTGGATGGACGTGCCAGAGCCCACAGGCCTCCACTCAGCTCTTACTGTACTCGGGCTCAGCCAAGGATAGCAAGGTAACCCTCTCAATTCCCCATTCATTCAGCAGAGATTTACTGTCCGTCTGCCTCGTGTCAGACACACAGGAGAGGGAACAACACACAGGGCCCCAAGCCTTGCCAAGGCCAAGTTCTGTGAATTACGATGAACCCACCGGTGGGTGGGACCTGCTTCAAATATCCCTCAGAGATAAACGTCTTCCTTTTGGAAATCATTAACACTTTTTTAATGTACTATAAAAAATGATGACATTGTATGTACGTATCTGAAATTTTATCAGATACAATGCAACTGAATTATTAAACTAGCCATGCACTAATGCATCCTCATTGCTTGGTTTATCTCCACTCACTTCAGTAAACACTCATGCCTACTGAGGCCCAGGAAAATCTTGAGAAACAAAAATCTCTGCGGTGGTGTGGCTGCACCCTAGTAGGAGAAGCACACGCCAAGCCTGAGCCTGTGGTGTGGTGGAAAGTGGCCAGAGTCCATAGTGGATAGAGCAGGGGAGGGAGGGGAGCTCAGGCCAGAGGGAGCTGGCACTCAGGGGCTCCATGTGGGCTCCCAGAAGATGACCTTCCGGATAAAGCTCGGAGGATGAGGGTTTTTGCTAAGTGGCTCTCTGGGGAAGAATATTCCAGCAGAGGGAATGGCCCACGGAAGGCCTCCGCTGGGAGCGAGCCTGATATGTGCACAGGCCAGCAAGGAGGGGAGGGGCAGCGGCAGGGCACAGGGTGAGGTGGAGGGCGGAGCCTGGCTTCCCAGGGATTCCTAGGACTCTCCTCTGCTCCCGGTGAAATGGGACGACTCAGGGTTCGGAGCAAAGCGGCGTCATGGGACACTGCACAGCTTTAAAACTGTCCCTCTGGCTACTGAGAATGAGCCACTCGGGCAAAGGATGATGTCATGGGACACTGCACAGCTTTAAAACTGTCCCTCCGGCTACCAAGAATGAGCCACTGGGGCAAAGGATGATGAGAGCTTGAACAGGGTGGCCTGTGTGGGGATAGTGGATGGTCCATTCTCAGAAAGCACGTGGACTAGACGAAGGCTGGATCTTCACCCACCTCCAGGGACTCATGTCTCTCTGCTCTTACCTACCTGCCTCACTCCTTCCTTCTCAGAGGAGAGGCTCCTGGTGGATTCTCCTTACAAAGACGATTACCTCTCTTCAGCCTCCCACTCCTGGATAGGACCAGCTGGGCTCCAAGGAGGGAGAGAGCTGATAATAAGATTCAGAGGGCTTCAACACAGTGGGGATGGCTGTAATCGAATAGATGTCATTTTTAACTACAAAAGAGCTAAATACGAGGGTATGTGCCACAAGATTCAGTGACGTCGGTGAATGTGGAACTTCACCTTCATAGCCAGTTCTGCGAGCAGCGGTGGCCACAGGGCACGGTGACATCATGGAATGTCATGGCCACATCATGCGGTTTGTGGCCCCAGGCTCGGTGACCCTGGAATGTCAGTGTGGCCATGTCATGTGGTCCATTGCCTTTCTGAGGCTGATTTCCATGGATGATGAACAAATGGCCGTTTTACTTGAATTGTTTGGGGTGAGGGGAAAGGCAGTAATAGCTAACCTACAGAGAACCATTAGATGGTTTTGATGGTCCAATTTATTAGGTCACAGATCACAGCAGGTTGGAGCACGTGATCCCCTTTTATATAGGACTGGAGGACTAATGTCCCCCACTGGGATAACAAGATCGAAAGGCTAAGTGTTTGCATATAGGCAAGACACACAGTATCTTTGGAGATGGGAGTGCAAGAGTCATCCTGCCATATGGAGTTCAGATTAGGATTCTGAGGGTGACTCACTGCCTGGCACACACACTATGTGAGCCTAAATGTAATGGAGTGCCATGAAATTGCTTATGTAGAAGGCACTGTTTGCATTATAGGCACTATATTTACTGTGTATTTCTTTAATGACATAAAAACATTTTACAGGTATTTATTGTTTTATAAGGATTAGCCTATTGTTTTAAAGAAATAGATGAATGCGTTTTTGTTTTATAAGATTTATACACAACAGAAGTACAGAGCAAGGCACGGTTATTGGCCACCATCAGCCCTGCCGGTGCTGGCTTCACTGTCTGCCTTTGGTGGCCCCTTGTTGATCTCTTTCTGTCCAACAGACATGTACAGATCTATTTGGTTGGTTTGCATGAACAGGGTTATATTATATATGTTGTTCTACATGTTGATTTTTCAGACTTAGCAGTTTTTTGTGAGAACGTTTTCTGTATCAGTAGATAGAAACTGACCTAATTCTGTTAACGCACCAGAGTATTCCATAATTTTGAGCTGTCGTGCTTTGCTAAATTATAGTATTTGCCTATCAGTGTTCTTTTTAGTTGTTCTTTATCATTAGAAATGATGCATCCACATCGTGGTACTTATTTGCAGTATTTTGAGGAGAGATCCCTAGAAATGGAACTGCTGGACCAAAGTAACACCCCTCTTCCTTTTATAGGTGCTGCCCTGTGGTTTTCTAGCAAGGCTCGGACTTTCCTCACTCACCACAGGCATCGAAAAGTCATTCCCTGCATGTTCATTTTCTAGCGTTGTCTGTTTCCACTCTTCTCCAACATGAAAGATCAGTCTTCCATTCTGCCATCATCATTGAAATTGTCTTGGAAAACTACTTTGTTGGTACATGTTATAAGAGTAAACTACATTAGGCCTAAGCATTTTCATGGGTGATGATTTTAGAATTTTAATCAAACTTGGGCACCATCTGAGCCACCCTCCTTCACCTACAGGACCCTGCCTGTGGCACTCTGGGCCCTGTGTTGCTGTTTGAACTCTCCCACTGTCTGGAGGCTCGCCACCTCACGTGGCAGTTGCCCTGTGCTTAAAAGAATTATCCGGTCAGGTGTGGTAGATCACACCTGTAATCCCAGCACTTTGGGAGGCTGAGGCGGGTGGATCATGATGTCAAGAGATGGAGACCATCCTGGCCAGCATGATGAAACCCTGTCTCTACTAAAAATACAAAAATTAGCTGGGCATGGTGGTGCACACCTGTAGTCCCAGCTACTTGGGAGGCTGAGGCAGGAGAATCGCTTGAACCTGGGAGGCAAATGTTGCAGTGAGCAGAGATCACGCCACTGGACTCCAGCCTGGTGACAGAGCGAGACTCCATCCCAAAAAAACAAAATCAGCTTAGTGAACCACACAGGCTTCTCAACAACTTCCTCCAAGGTGCTGGTCATTTTTTGCCCTTGGGATCAAGAATAAATCAGAATAAATGAGTACATTCTTTCTTCCATGATGTAAGCTATGGGCTAATCTGAAGTCAGCTGTCTTGACCCCTTGAGCCATCCTGCCTTCAAGCCACGAGCCTCTAGTTTATTCCAAACTCTTCTAAAAAAGGTTTTAATCGTTTTTATCTACAGCTTTTACGTTTTATTTCATCATTTTGAGAATTCGGTGTGCCTAACAGCTAGTAATAAATTGAAAAAAGTATTATTTGTCATAGCAATGATTCATGAAATTACATTAGTAAAATTAGCCTATCATACCATGAAGTATCTTTTCAACAGCGTACTTTAAAGGTAGCAGGAACTCTCACAGATGCAATGGGTTGGGGGTGACTAGGGTAGAAAATAAAATCTAAAATATACCTGATGATCTTCTTCCAGGAATTTTCAAGAAGCTGACTTAGTCTGTTTTGTGTTGCCACGGCGGAACACCTGAGGCTGGGTAACTGATAAAGGAAGTGGTTCTACAGACTGGGAAGTTCAAGACCGTGGCACTGGCATCTGCTTGACTTCTGGCCAGGGCATTCGTGCTGTGTCACAATGTGGCAGAAGGTCAAAGGGGAAGTAGACACACTTAGAGTGTGAAGACCCAAGAGGCATCCTGGCTTTATAACAAGCCACTCTCTAGGGAACTAATCCATTCCCACACAAATACAGAGAATAGCATCCAGCCATTTATGAGGGATCCACCCCTATGACGCAGCCCCCACAGACCCCGCCTCCCAACATGGCCGCTCTGAGGATCAGATTTCATCGGGCGTTTTGTGGGGACGAACCACAGCCAAAGCATAGCAGGAGTTAAGTAACGTCCTAAAAGTTTAATGGAGATTAAAATGTCGTTTTTTTTCACTGCAATATATTTTTGATAGTTTCAAAATTTGTGCTTTAATGTAGCATTAAAAATGGATTATAAAGTTGTATATTAAAAATGAATGCTAACTAAGGAAAATATCCAGAGGAAAAAGGACTAGTAAACTGTAGAAATGAAAGAAAAGTCGCAATGCGTCATCAAATTTTGTGTGTGCGTGTGTGTGTACTTGCGTGTGTGCATGTCTGTGTGTGTGCGTGCGTGCATTTGTGTGCATGTGTGTGTATGTGCATACATGTGTGTGTGTGCAATGAATATTCAAGATCACTGTCTCTTATTAATAAAAATACAATGGCTGTGAATAAAGGGATCAAAAAAGAGGAAATACATAAGGTAATGAAAACACAGAATAAGTGTAACCTCATTAATAATCAAAGAAAGCAAATTGCAACAATAAGATCTCAGTATTTTACTACATTTTTCTCCCTCTCTCTCCCACTCCCTCCTTTCTTCCTGTCCCTCATGATGTAAGATCTGTACTAAAACAGGTGTGGTAAGAAGAATTGCAGACACACTAATAGAAAAAGTCTTCTTTTGAAAACCCTTTGGGAATTTGTGTCTGAAGCCTTACATATGTTAATATCCTCTGACCAACAGTTCTCCCTCGGGGAATTTAGCTTTGTGATGCAGGACATTTGCTCTAGCCACACATGCTTGTGATATTTAAAATTGGCAGCCACTTACATCTCCAATAATAGTGCATATAAATTATTCTTTGAAGTAACTATGTAGCCTTTGTAAAAACCTATTTACACGGACTAGGGGATAACACAGAATGCCGACCACACCTTGAGTTTTGAAGATGTCGAGGCTGGAAACAGGCAGGGTGTGGGGGGATTTTCAGGGCAGGCGTCTCTGGCTCCAGACCCTTGTCTTTCTGTGAGCTGAAGGGTGGGGGGCACTTGTGTGGTGGAACAAGGAGGGGAGGGGTTTTGTGCCCATTTTAGCAGCTTTTGGGAAAGGGCTCTCAATCCCCAATACTCCTTGAGCTGCCTGCACTGTTGGAACTTGAAAACTTCACTTTTGGCAATTTTCACACTGCAGTTTTAAAGAGAAAGAACAAAATCTGTTTTAAAACTTTTCTCAGATTCATCAACCTCTCTTACCCATTTTTTGTGAACACAAATTGACTAAGGACCAAAGCGCATGAGATGGATTCAGTGAAACAGGCATCTCGGGGCATCTCTGCCAGGTGAGCGTGTGCGTGTGCGATCTGGGGTACACACTGCCTGTTAGCTACTGATTCTGCCAACGCTCCTGCAAAACAAAAGCAGCCTGTCAGAGGCAGTTGCCAGGGAGTGCCCGGTGTGTGCCACTGCTGAGACGGCAGCCGCTCATCCCGCAGGGCTCCACCCAGCTCAGGGGTTGTATGGCTGTCGTGGGGTCTGGGGTGCCTATATGGAGTGATGGGGTCACTCACCTGTGCTCCTCGCATCCCACCCAGGCCCACCCAGCCACGTGTTCATGGGCATGACAGCGCGCGAGAATGAATGGACCTGATGGCATCAGTGACTGGGGTCCCAGTGAATCGCTGTGGCTAACTCGCTGCTGGCCCTGAGCACATGGCTGGGGCTGGAGTGGAGGCGGCGGCAGAATGGCTCCTACCAGGGAGGGCAGACACTGCAGCATTAAGGGGCAAAGCTTTGGCTTGGGGGATGGGAGGAACGGGGGCCATTTCTGCCACTGTTCACACACGGAAAGCAGCTTCCTCACCTTCCTACTGCCTTCCTTCTGCATCAGCCCCTGCTCAGCAGGAACCCTTAGCCTCTGCAGTGGCTGGAGCTGCTCTGCCCTCTCCACCGGACTCCCAGATGTGGAAAGGGAGAGTCCCCCTTGTCCCCTGTCCCCTGAGCCCTGAGACTCAGCTGTCCCGGTCTTTTTTTGCTAAGTGGAAGTAAAATCTTATTTTATTGGATAAAATCTTAGCACTGACTTCCCCCAACCTGCTGGCCTCATTGGCTTCATCTCCCTCCCATGGCACTGGATGCTGAACCAGGAGGAAGGTCACAGGCATAGATGTGCAAAGGGGGAAGGCGGTGGCAGACATCACGATGGGCTGGCTGTCCCTGCTCCAAACCCCTCTGATGCCGGAGGGGCTTGGATCTGTGTGGTCCTGAGGCTGCACCTCAGAAGGATTCGGCAGAGCCACAAGCTCGTCAGGCAGGGCCACGGCAGCCACAGGGGATGCCAGCCGGCTCCAGGGCTGCAGTTCTTGGAGCCTCAGCCATTTCTCTCTAACCTGGGGTTGGTGACCTTCGTCTCTGGAGGGGACGGTAACGGTGGGACTGTGGAGGCACAGAAAGCACACGCTAGGCGCTTAGGAAGCCATCACTCGGCTCATTTTCCAATGGCATAGCTCTATGATCACAGCTTAGGAGCCATCCTGAGAAGCATCGGAACCTGCTGGCTCATCACTGTCAGAAACCCTCAGCGTCTGCCGTGCTACAGTCAGAGTGGCAGTCCTCGGGCAGGCTCAGGGCAGCGGCCTGCTCAGAACCCACTTGCTTGGAACTTGGGTGTACTTGGAGGCTAATTCACCCAGGCTGGGCAGGCCAACATGGCCACTGCCCCCTCCATATCCTTACACTGACAGTCATGCAGTGTTCAGGCCAAATCCCAGTCTTTCATACTTTCAGGAGCAGTGCTCAGGGGCACCCTAAACAATTAAGGGTGCTCAGGGCATGTATGCGAAAACAATTAAGAAGTCTATCACTGGCCCTGGCACAGCACCCTGCAGTGGCCCCTTTGTGCCAGCCTGCAAGGGGTACACTGTCCCCTCAGGGACTGACTGCTGTGCATCTGTCCAGAGCCGCCTGCCCGGGGCCAGTAGCATCTGCATCTCTTCCCCTTGGCACATGGCGCTCAGGTGCCAGAGATGCTCCCGGGTTGTCCGGGTGTGAGTGGCTGTGAGTGACCCTGGAGAGCCTGAGGTTTGAGAGCCACACTTTTCTCTAGCCCTGAGCTTGGTCTCACACGGAATAGTGGACCCGAGCCACAGACCCATCTCCACTGTCCCACTGTCTCACATCCACACAGAGGCTCAGCTGAGATACGATGTGACCCAGCCTCTCCCATAACCAGGGCCCGCCAGGCTTGTCAGTGGGAAGGAGATGTCTGTGTCTTTGGCACAGTGGTTCTTTTCCCAGCGTCCCTCAGCGTGCTGGGACTTGCTGCCGGTGAACACTGGCCGGGATTCACTGCTTCAGCCAGTGCCCTCCGGGGTGGACCTTGGAGGCGGCAGCAAGGGGCCTGCACCTGCTGTGGTCATCCAGGAGGCGGAAGGGGGCACGGGAAAGCTGGGTCACGGGCACACAGTGATCACCACAGCAGCACCCAAGAAGGGTGCGCAAGCAGCTCAGAGCTGCCTCTGTGGAGGGGAAGCTGCCTTGTCCTCATAAAATGAAACACAAGGGCCCAAGGAGGGCGTCTGCTGTCCTGGGATACGTCTCTGCCCCCTCTGCTCTTTGGCTGTCTGACACCTGGCAGGAGCTGGGCTGGCCACTCTGACACCTGGCTGGAGCTGGGCTGGGCACTCTGGGAGGCTGCAGGTGAAAATTGTGTCGTGCTGAAATCCTCATGGGACAGTCCGGTCACAGTGGAGAGCTGAGTGCCTGGGGGCACCCGTGCTTGCTGCTCCCTCCCTTGCTTCGGAAACTTCAGCGCTCAGAGCTGCTTCTGCAGAGAGGAAGCTGCCTCATCCTCATACGGTGCCACACGAGGGAAAAGTTCAGTGAAACAAAATCAGGTTCTCCTCGGCGCTCCGTTCAGAAGATTACTCACCCCGTGCCTCTTTTCTCGATTATTATTGTCACTTCTTTAAATTTTATTAAGGTTCCTCACCCTATGCCTTTATTCTCAATTATGATTACTTCTTTAAATTTTATTAAGGTTCCTCACCCTATGCCTTTATTCTCAATTATGATCACTTCTTTAAATTTCATTAAGGTTACTCACCCTGTGCCTTTATTCTCAATTATTATCATTACTTTTTAAAATTTTATTTACCACTAGGAGGTAAATATTCTATAAATATTCTAAATATTTAGGAGGCAAATCTATATGCCTAGGAGGCAAATATTCTATATATCTATGTGTCTTGGGCTATTCTGGGATTTCATCTACCTCCTAGAATCAGAAGTTTATGACTGTGCTAATTGGTAATTGGTGTTTATACTTCATACTTCTTACATTTTACTGTCACTTTGACCTTCGCTTACTGGAATAGTGGTACTGAGCATCCTGTTGCCAGGAGCTGAATGTTCCAGGGGCATTTTGGAGACCGGCATGTGGGCAGGAAGCATGAAACGTGCGTGTCGCTGACGGCGGGACCGGCATGTGGGCAGGAAGCATGAAATGTGCGTGTCGCTGGCGGCTGGGGTTTCTTCGGAAAGATCTTGAAGGTGTTTTATTTCCTCCCCCGTCATCTGCTGGAAAGAACTAAAAAGTCTGAGTGGAATTCTGAAGGCAGGTTTAGCACCAAGGGCTTTGGTGTTGGACAGTTGGATGCTGGAGGAGAATGCCCCGGCCTGGAACAGGCACTGAGGATGGCCCAGAGTCAAAGCAGGAGGGGAGACTCGTGAGGCCTTGAGGAAATGCCTATCGGGGGCTTGGAGGTCCAGAAACATACGCCTGCGAGGCCACTAAGGAAACAGAGCACAGGGAGGGGGGACTGGGCAAGGAGGACAGAGTCCAAGTCAGGTGCTGGGGGGTGAGGAGGGCAAAGACGGAAATGCCCTCAACCAGGGAGCCTGAAGACGCTTGAGCGCAGCCCAACAGCTTCTGAATATTGACCTGGAAGATAGTCACTCTCAGGTCAAATTTAAATATTAGACAGAGACCATGAGGAGGGGTTCCCGTTCTGTTTAAAAAATGAGAAAGAGAAAACACTCTTCATAAGTGATCAATATTGTAATGAAAGTGCCTGTGATCAGTTTTGTAATCATCAAAACGTGTATCTTGGGTTCTTTGCTCATGTCTGTAACTCATTAATCTTTTTAGGGGGGCAGCTAGCTCGCCTGATAGAAAACCCTCAGCGCACCTGGAGGCGAGGCGGAGCTGCTCATTGCCTCCCAGGGAACTCAGGGTCAGCCGGTGTGGATACAGGTGCATGGGCTGGGCGGTCCTTTCCAGGGTCTGAGTGGGACATACCCGGCAGGTGTTTGCTATCTCAGGTCTGTATTAGGTGTGTGGGTTGGGGGGAAGGTGGGAGATGGTGGTTCTTCTCTCACCCAAGCCCTGACGGCAGGGAAAGCTGGGCTGGCTGCCCTGGAACCGGCCAGACCCGAGGCTGATGTGTGCCGATGACTCAGTCCAGCTCTGCCCACGCCGTGTGTCCACCCAAGGGAACTCTACTCTTCTAATTGGCCAGCTCCAAGCCCAGCTTTGGGAGGAGAACCAGGGATCACCTTTTTCAGACCACGTATCTGCAGGCATAGAGCTGGGGGCCTCCCATGGTGACCAGCACTGGGTTGGACTTCGGCCACCCCTGGTCACTTCCAATGGTGGCTGAAGTGCCACGTTAAACAAAGGCTCCCTTGCTAGGGCCCACGGCCATGCCCTATGGGACATTATGGAGAAGAAGTCTCTGAATGGGATGCCGCTCTCTCCAGGGTCCTGTGAGGGCCCAGGGCGAAACTGATATTCGGCCTTGCGGTTGTGAGCAGGGCCGAAGAGTGCCTGGGAGGGGGCCACCTCCCTGCCCAGAGCCCACCCGGCCCTGAGCAGCTGCTCATGCTGTGGGAGCTGACAGTGATGCCAGCAGGTAGGAGAGCCCCCACACTCTGCTTCTGTGTTTTTTGGTTGAAGCAGGATACTTCATTTTCCTCCAAATTCTATACAAACATGAAAATACAGTACTTTATCTGTTCGTCTGCCCCTAGGCAAGAATAGGATTCCTTTTTGTTCAAAATGAACCCAGTTTTTGTTGCTTGGGCTTTTATACTTCTAAACTATAATTATTTTTGATTACATGTATTTACTATGTGGCTAATTTACCTTGAATTCTTTGCAATTGGATTTGAGGCTGCGTTTCTCTCCCTCACACCAGCCGCTCCATGGACGGTCTCTCCCTTCCTTCAGCTGCTTATTAAGACGGTGCTGCAGAGCAGGAAAACTGCTTCTGCTGAATACTAATCGGCATGGCTGTAATCCTAATTTTTATGGTTCTGAAGGAAAACATGAAAACTCAGTAATTTCCTGGATTCTCTGCTATTCTGGAAAGGTGGTGGCTTGTTTCTGGGACAGACTAGAGCTCTGCTGAGTGAGAAAACTTACTGGTCAGGTTAGATGTTTCAAGGAAAGTGGTAGCCAGGCGTGGAGGCTCACACCTGGACTCCCAGCACTTCAGGAGGCAGAGGCGGGCAGATCGCTTGAGCCTGGGGGTTCAAGACCAGCCCAGGCAACCTAGTGACACTCCAGCTCCAAAAAACTAATTAAAAATTAGCCGGGCATGGTGGCTCACATCTGTAGTCCCAGCTACTCAGAAGGCTGAGGCTAGAGGATCACTTGAACCCAGACATTCAAGGTTACAGTGAGTTGTGACGGTGCCACTGCACTCCTGCCTGGGTGACAGTGTGAGACCCTGTGCAAATAAATACATAAATAAGTAAAGGAAATTGGTCCTGGCATCTAGGGCATGTTGCTCTGAGATGTGTATCTTTCAAGTCATTTCATGTCATTAAGATGACTGAACACAACTCACTGATTTTGAAACTGCGTTTGTGAGGCCAACCACACTGGAGTTTATCAGAAACCTAGCCTGGGGCATCGCCATGTGTAGGCAGTTGCCGGGGTGGGGGGTGCGGGGGTCACGTTGGAGGTGCCAGGCCCAGGCTGTGCCTCGACATGGAGAGCCTTCTCGTTCTGCTTTCCACGTGGTCTGTGTGCTCTGCTACTTCAGTGGAACGATTCTGGAGCCATCGTGAGATTTAGGGTCTCCCTTCAGGTGGGGTTTTCCTTCAGCATTACATGGGGAGTGGGTCTTGAAATCAGTCGAAATGCATCTTGGGTCTGAGATGAATCCAGAAGTGTAGGTGCCACGGAGCCATCGGGAGCGCCCCCGGCTGGTGTCCTGGATACCTTTTGATTTTGGAAATGAGAAACGCCTCTGTCCTCCTGCCTTCTCGCGCGGGTAGAATCGTGTACCTACAAACACAGGTGCAGTGGTCTTCCCTAAGCCACTTCTCTCCGGTCCTTCTGCGTGGTCCTGGCTGTAGCGCGCGTCTCCAGTCTGCGTGGCAGGGCTGTGCGCCTGTTCTCTGGACTGAGCAGTTGGATGTTGATGCCTGGTTTGTAGGGCCCATCCGAGAAGAAACCTTGTCAGGTCGTAGCAATTTTGCTCTCTGCTTAATCATTTTCCTCTGATAAACTAATAGAGTGCGTGATGCAGAAGAGCGCCTAAGCTCTGGCGCGGGGCAGGAGTGAGTCGGACTCCTGGTTCTGTGGGTCCTGGGAACCTCTTTGTTCCCATCTGCAAAACGAGATGATACTCAGGCCCTTCTCAGTCAACGCGTCCACCGCACTCATGAGCCTCAGTGCCCAGACCAGTGCCCAGCCCATGGCAGGTCCACACTGAGGGCAGACAGTCATGATTACAAACCACGTTATTACCTGCACTGGTAAGGAGAGATGTTCTACTTATCATTCCACTCAGAATTCCTGACGTCCAGGTGCGCTAATTAGAGTGGAAAGTGTGTTTTCATCAAAATGAGATCTTGCCAGAGTTTATTTTTTATTTCCACAGATTGTCAGTGTTTTCCCACACGTTTTATCTGGGAGTTGGGAGTGGGGTTTGGGGGACGAGGGGCCACAGGAGCCTGTGATGGGCCCTGCAGTTCCCAGGCCCGGCCTGCACCATCCTCCCAGGGGCCTGGTGAGGGAAGATGCAACTTCCATCTTCATGTTGGAGAGTTCAGGTAACTCCCCAGGCCACACAGCTTAGTCCAACCCTGAGGACATGCCATCAGTTGTGACTGACTTAGCCACACACATCTCGCTGTCAATCAAACAACAGACACTGGGATACCCACCAAGGATCCATGGTGAATTAGATAAAACCCCTGCCTCCCTGGGTCCTAGAGTCTAGGGGAAGGGAAGCGTACAAAGCTACTTTAGTGGGTGAGTCTGAAACAGGGATGTGGCTGATTGCTCAGGGGACTCAAGGGGCCAGAGTGCAGGAGGCAGCAGAGCCAGGAGGACGGGACAGTGGGGCCAGGCCGGCTCTGGAGGGCACCCCCGGTGGGAAGTGCAGCGACCTCAGGGTCGACACAGTTGGAGCTGGAAAGGCGTGTGGGGCAGGAGCATGTAGGGGCATCATCTGAGGCTTGGAGAGGAGCCCCAAGGAACAATGGGGTGAGAGTTGCCAGAGTTCAGGTCTAAGCTGGGACAAAAGGGGATAACTGGAAAGTGGGGAGAGGATGGGTCAAGGGGAGAGGAGACAGGAGGGGTTCGAGGAATTCGTAATCAACTGGAATTCAGGCCCGAAAAGGAAACAGTTGGAAGTGACAGTGAAGCCTCCAGGGTGGAGCTCTGGTTGGATGGAGCAGCTGCTTCTCACCACAGGGAATGCAGTGAAGAGGGAGAAGTGGGAGGGGAGAAGGTGGGGATGTGGCCTGGGGAGGGGACAGGGCTCAGCAGGTCAAGCTAGGATCTCTTAGTGAGCTGCATCCTGAAGATGTCCATGTGCAGTGGGCAGGGCGAGGGCCAGGGGACAGTTCGGGGTGGGCCAGGAGGAGGGCCGAGGGAGGGCCAGGGGAGGGTTCCTGGGTGGGTGGGGAGCTGCTTGCCAAAGGAGACTTCAGGGAGTGACCCTGAGCTGGAAGGAGATGTGCAGTGATGGACCCCAGAGGCTTCTCCTGAGGACCAGCCACAGCCAGGCGCACCTGCCAGCCATATGGACCAGCCCAGGAGGGTCTGTGGGGTCCCTGGGTACAATCTCCCAGTGGGAGCAAAGTATCTGATTATCAGGTTATTGGGGGATGGGGGCTAAAGGAGGGAGATGGGCTCAGAGCACAGAGTCTGATGTTTCAGGAAAGTTTTATGGAAAAATATGTCACCTGAGTGGCTACTGGGCCCCAGCTGGGCTCAGACCAACCAAAGTGTGTGAGTGTGTGAGCATGTGTGTGTCAGTGTGTGTGAACATGCCAGTATGTGTGAGCATGTGCTGCATGCGTATCAGTGTGTGAGCATGTGTCAGTGTATGTGTGTGTGAGCATGTCAGTGTTGAGCATGTGTCAGTGTGTGTGTCAGTGTGTAGCATGTGTGTGAGCATGTGTGAGTGTGTCCGTGTGTGTCAGTATGTGTATATGTGAGCATGGGTCAGCATGTATGAGCATGTGTGTGAGTGTGACCTGTGAGCATGTGTAAGCGTTTGTGTGTGAACATGTGTGTAAGAGTGTGTCAGCATGTGTGAGCATGTGTGTGAGCATATCCATGTGTGAGTCTGTGTGTGTCAGAGCATGTGTCTGTGTGTGAGTGTGAGCATTTGTGTGTGTGTGACTGAGCATTTGTGTGTGAGCATGTGTGTGAGCATGTGTGAACATGTGTGAACATGTGTGTGAGCATTGTAAGCATATGTGTGAGCATGTGTGTGTGACCATGTGTGAGTGTGAACTTGTGTGTGAGCAATGTGAGCATGTGTGAATGTGTGTGTGAGCATGTGTGTGAGCATATCCATATGTGAGCATGTGTATCAGGGCATGTGTCAGTTTGTGTGTGTGCGTGAGCATGTGTGTGTGAGCGTGTGTGTGTGAGATGTATGAACATGTGTGTGAGCATGTGTCAGCATGTGTGAGCATGTGTGAGTATATCTGTCTGTGAGCATATGTGTGAGCATGTGTGAGCATGTGTCAGTGTGTGTGTGAATGTGAGCAAGTGTCAGTGTGTGTGTGAGTGTGAGCATGTGTGTGAGCATGTCAGTGTGTATGAGTGTGTGCACATGTGCTTTATTTCTGTAGCTGTTGGTTTTTAAGTCAAAAGACACAGAAGTATGTTTACAATGTAAGGGAAAAGAGCCAACAAATAGAAATGGCGGATATAGGAAAGAGTGGACCTAAAACAGTATCTGAATGATCAGGATGGGTCAGCATTTAGCTCTTTCTGGAGCAAAATGCCAAGCTGTGACAACCAAAAGGAGCCCTTTGGGATGGAAACCCACCTGGAGGTAACAGGCAGTGGAGCATGTGGTCCCAAATACCTCAATGCCTGGATTGGGGTCTGCACCACGGTGAGGACACAGCTGGGCTTGCTGCTTGCCCTGGGGTCCGAGGGAGAGAGGCACCCAGTTCCCATGGGGTTCCAAGGCTGCACAGTCCAGCAGCTGCTGGTGCAGGTGGCAGGTCTCCTGGTCTCCTGGCACGAGGAAGTGCCTGAATCCCAGGTTTTGCCTCTGCTCACTCGATGGGCAGGCTGACCGGCATCCTCTGCTCACTCGACGGGCAGGCTGACCGGCATCCTCTGCTCACTCGACGGGCAGGCTGACCGGCATCCTCTGCTCACTCGACGGGCAGGCTGACTGCCATCCTCTGCTCACTCGACGGGCAGGCTGACTGGCATCCTTTGGGATCTCGTCCCTGCCGGTTGATCAGGGACACTAAGAATGGGGCTTGTGTCCGGTGAACCCCAGGGAAGGGACAAGTCACCATCAGGGATGGAACTCACCGTCCCCACCAGGATGACGCCATTGTCTTGTGCAGACTTCCCACAGGTGGGGCAGGGGTTAAACTGGCCACAGCCACCTAGGGTGACAGCACCCTCTCCCAGGAAACACACTCCACCTTGAGCAGTTAGAAGGCAACTGGGGCTGGGAGAGGCCCCAGCCTTCTCTCACGACCCTGCCCAGAGGGCTGTGGCTTGGGAAGGGACCTTATCCACCCTCGAAACCACATGTGAGGGGGGACAGGAAGGGGCCGGATGGGCATGGCCACGTTAATGAGGCCGTTGCCATGACAGCCCAGCCGTGGTCTTTCCTGAGTAGGGTTATCCTGAAAGGCTTGGCCACGTCCTTACTATCTCGTGGACCCTCTGAATGGGGCCAGTTCAGGGAGCCTTGGTGAAAAATCCATCGTGCTGAAGAAACCATGTGAAAATCTAGAGCTTTCTCCTTTCCCATCTGGGAGTCCCAGCACGAGGCTGGCACTCACACCCATGTGGCGGCTGCCTTCTGACTTAGGTGGAGAAATTTCATTGTGTTTCACATCTGCCAACAGAGAGATGCATCCCTCTCAGGACGCTGAATTTTGCTCTAGAAATTGACGCATTTGTAAACTCATGGCCCCTTGGGGCAGCACGAATTCATCCACGAATAGTAAGCAGAGCCCAGTTCCAAACGCAGCCGTTACTGTCCGCACAGAATATCATGTATGGATACCTTTGAAGCATCTGTCAGATGTGGGGCACTCAGGATGCCTGAGTGTGCACCAATAATTCACTCTTTTGATGAATAGTTGTATTTCTCACGCTAAACTCGCATGCTGCGGAGAAGCAGCCCCCTTAATGGTCTGGAACTTCTAAGGCCATTTCATATTTATGGTGTAATATGTTACTCACTGGCTTGCTAGACGGAGGGAGGCTGTTCTCTTCCTGGTTTGGGACAGTTGAGAAATGTGGATTAACCACAAGAATTAGAGACACTTAGTGTGTTTTCATGCTCCCTGGAGGAATAGGAATGTAGAGTTCTGCAAACCACAGTCAACAAGTGAAAATGAAAGCCTCATGCCTGCAGTCTGCCTCGTCCATCACCCAGAGGTCCGGTGGCTGTAGCTGGGATGTCCAGTCAGAATCTCATTCGCCCTGTATGGGAAGATACTCCCAATGTGGGGGCAGCGGTGGACAGGGGTCTGCGGAAAGATGCCGCTTCTCCTGTACAATGTTCACACTGCAGAAAAGCAGACCGGGCTGCCCTCTGTGTGATTACAACGTGCTCTGCTGTCTGCCATGTGGCCAAGTCATAGCACGGGCACCTCCCCCGCTGCAAAAACTGGTGCCAAATGTTCATTTAGAGAGGAGCTGGGATCTGTGTTCAATAAACTGTGGTAACACATGCAGTTTACACACACACTGGGCACCTTGAAAAAGTGTAGTATCTTCTGAGTGCCACATCCCCTTGGTGCGTCTTCCAGAAGCTTCCTGCCTGGAGCCTCACAGTGCAGTTAGAAGACCCCAGATCCCGGCTTTCCTCACTGCCTTCTAATTACTCCAGGTGGAGAGTGTATCCTGGGAGAGGGTCCTGTCACCCTAGGTGGGGTCTTTCTCCACTGCCTTTCCCACCCTCCCCGACCTCCCTCTGGGCACCTTCTTGGAGATTTCTGTAGAAAATATTGAGAAGGAAATTTGATGGTGTTGCCATCTCTGAATTGAGTTCTCTCTCTCCACCGGTGATTTGAGCACAGATTTCCTCCTGCCTTTCCTGGATGGCCAGGGACCTCCCACCCCACAGCAGCAGGGAGGGGAGCTGCGGCTCTGGGCGGGTCAGAGTGGGAGACGCTTTCCACCTGCTGTTCCTGGCTGCCCCTGTGGCCTCCAGGGAATTGGAGCGGAAGCAGACCCTTGGGGGCAGGGGTGGGGCCGCCTCAGTGACCACCTTGCAGGTGTCCAGTTGCTCAGGGTGTGGGGCTGCCTCAGTGACCGCACCACAGGTGCCCAGCTGCTTGGGGGGGCTGCCTCAGTGACCGCACCACAGGTGCCCAGCTGTTCATTGCCCCTGGATGGTGGTGCCCCTTAGTTCTGGCCCCAGGGCAGAACTAAGACCACACATACAAGGGCATGGGGGATCAGGCACAGCGGTTTGCAAACCCTCGGAGCCCCCAGAGGTGCTGCTCTCCCCTTTTCCTCATCCTGGTGCTGGACCACTGCCAAGGGTTTGGGCAGTTTGCAGGGGCGGAGGAGCTGGGGGGATTCAGTGATCTGCTGCCAGCCTGGTCTGGCCGAGGCAGGGTCCCGGGCACAGCTCCTGCCCTGAGAGCTCTGCAGGAGCACGGGGTGGCTCCCATGGGGTCTCCATGCCCCTTCGTCCCTCCCTCTCTGGGCCCATTTCCCTGGCCCCACGAGACACCAAGTAAGGTCAGTAAGCCAGAGTTGAGTAGCCCAAGCCAAAGAAAGCGGGAATGGAGCTCTGGGATCCCCATGTTCCCCTTGTGAGTCAGGGTGCCAGGAGGAGGAAACGCTGCCCAGGGTTTCTGAATGGTCAGTTCGGTGTCCCGCAGAGAGAGCCAGAGGCCCAAGGGCTGTGCTCTCCCTGGTCCCTAACCTGGGCCCTAAGCCAAGAGCCCTGGAGGATGGGGCTGGGGTGAGTGGGGACCCACCAAGCCCTCCTGACCTGCGGCATCTGTGGCACCTGGGCGGGTCTCCCTGTTCCAGGCTGTTGGGGGCAATAGGCCCGAAAGCTGGGGAATGTTGGCAGAGCAATCTTCTCCGCATGGCGGGGAACAGTCACCAGGAGAAGCGTCACTATGGATGAGGCTTGGAGGCTCTAAGAGACCATGCAGGTGCCAGGGTGGAGCTCAGCCCGGGTCCAGGGCCTGTGATCCGCGTTGGAACCTCAGGGAGGCAGAGGTCGTAGGCTGGCTCATTTGTTGTTGGTTGGGCTCATTTCTCAGAAAACAGACCCTTGGAACGGAGTGCGTCTCTTCTATGCACTTTGGTAGGCCCGGGGAGGCTTCAGAGCTCAAGCCGGGGGGCAAACCATGCTGATCCGAGGAGAGCCTCTTTCCACTACAGCCTCAGTCCAGCACCCCACCTTAACACTGGATGCTGACTTTACCTTCCCGTCCCTTAGTTAACAGTGTTGTACTGTAAACAGCCCTGGTGTAGATTGCCGAGCATGGGATAAATGGAACCTCAGGACACTCAGGGCCCATATCCAGCCCCGAATGCCCCAGGGATGCCGCGGTGAGCTTCGAGGGGAAGCCCCTCAGAGTATCAGAAGGGAAAGCCCTGGGGCCGGGCAGCCTTCCCTGGGGGAGGCGGGAGACGTGGACGAAGGATCAGTGAGGAGGCAGCCTCCTTGCACTGCAGCCCCCAGGTCGCCACGGACTGCAGTGTGGCCTTTTCAGACGGTCACTCTACCTTCCCGCAAGTATGTGTTGAGCACCAGCGATGTGCTAGGCTCCTTAGGGGTAAGCTAAGGGTCCACCCACAGCCCGGCATCCACGGAGCCTGCTCTTTTGGCCTGGGGGCAAGAGCACGTCCACAGCTCGAAGCAGCTGGTGGTCCTTGGGTCTGCCCACCAGGGATCAGTCCCTCCTGGGGGGGTGAAAACTGAGTAAGAATTTTAGGATGATGGGACCTACCTGGCTCAAGGACAGGGGACAGGGGTTCTCCTGGAAGCAGATGTTCCCAAATTGGCCAGTGGCTTAGGGACCCCTGTGTGCTGGAGGGGCCCCATGGGGAAGTTGGGGGCAAGGGCAATGGCAGCCAGGCTGAGACATGGGCAGAGCCAGCCATGAAGGGCCATCATGACTGTGGGACAGAGCCTGCAGGCAGAGCCAGGATGGAGAGGAGTCCTGGAGGCTGGAGCTGCTGTCAGAGCCATGCCAGCCATGACCACTGTACAGGTGTGAGCTGGGCGAGGAGCTGGTGACCAGTGCCCAGGAGGAGTGACAGTGGCCAGTGCCCTGGCTAAGGCAGGAAGGATGGTTCTAAGGGTCCAGAGGGAGCTGTGAACAGATTCGCTGTGTGCTGGAGGCCCCAGCCAGGGAGGAGGACAGGTCACAGCAGGGCACAGCTGGCCTCTGCAGTGACCACAGGACCACGGCATCACACTGGTCTCAGGACATGGAGGGCGCCCAGCTGCAAGGATTCCCCTTGGCCAGCATCGTGGTTCCCTCCCCATGTCAGCCCAGGTGCTTCCCTGCGAGATGATTCCCGGAGGCCCAGGACACACATCCACTTCACTCCTCTCATCTCCTATCACTTGCCTATGGGCAGATGGTGGGTACTCTGTAATCCCAGCTACTCGGCAGGCTGAGGCAGGAGAATCACCTGAACTTGGGAAGCAGAGGTTGCAGTGAGCCAAGGTCGCACCATTGCACTCCAGCCTGGGCAACAAGAGCGAAACTCTGTTTCAAAATAAATAAATAAATACGTAGAAAAAAACGGATCGCAGAAGCAATCTGGCTTTGGACTTACTCAGTTGCCATTTGTAAGCTGTGAATCAATGTGCAGTGAGGTCACACCACCCGAGCCAGAAAGGACTGCAGGGCCACTGTGGGAGATGGACAACTGATAGGATTACGTGGTGTTTCCACAGGGCTGAGCATCGTTTCTGTGTTTTAAAAACAGCATTTCTATCCATGTCATGCATGTGTTGGTTAGATGTCTTGGTGCTTTCTTACACAGCACTCACAGTACTCTATGTAGAAATGTGAACAAAAGTCATGAACTATTAAAACAGTGGCAGTCCACACACCAGGAAATGCAGTAATGAGAACAGGGAGGGAAGTCTGCAGGAAGGGACACAGTGGGAAAAGCTGGGCCATGTCCAACCAGGCCGCTGGGGCCACTGGGACTGCCTGTGGCTCCCGCTCTTGTGGCAGGCACTGTGCATCCTTTAACTTAAAAGCCAGCTGCTGTGTGGGGTCAGATGGAAGCAAGACTCAGCCTGGAAGGAGTGGAGCTTCCCATTGTTCCCTGGGCCTTGCCTGGCCACCGTCCTGGTCTCTGGGCACACAGTGGTCGCTGCTGGCCAGGCAGAGCAGCTGGATGGGAGGCTTCTTCTTGGAGTGCCCTGTTGCCAACCAGGCTGGTGTCTGGGATCCAGCCCTCTGCCGCTGAGTCCTGCCTTCCCCTTTGTATGAGTCCGTTCTCCCATTGCTGTAAAGGAATACCAGAGACTGGATAATTTATAAAGAAAAGGGGTTTAATTGGGTCACTATTCTGCAGGCTGTGCAGGAAGCATGGCCACGTCTGCTTGGTGTTCTTCAGAGGCCTCAGGAAACTTACAACCATGGCGGAAGGCGAAGGTGGAGCAGGCGTCCTACATGGCTGGAGCAGGAAGAAGAGAAGCGGGATAGGGGAGGTGCCACACACTTTTAAACGATCGGATCTCAGGAAAACTCACTGACTGTCACGAGAACAGCATCAAGCAGGAAATCCACCCCAGGATCCCAACACCTCCCACCAGGCCCCGCCTCCACCACTGGGGATCACAATCTGTCATGAGATTTGGGTGGGGACAAGATCCAAACCATATCATCCTTGTTCTCCTGCATCCACCACCCAGCCAGGAGCATCAACCCTGTAGACTGTGGGTGTTGTGGGTGCAGGACGGAGGAGGAGTGAGACGGCTTGGCAGCCAGAAGGAATAGCCATGGCAGGCCTGGTCCTGTGCCTTGGGTAGAGATGCCACCCTCGGTTTCAGTGGGATTTGGGAACCACCCCACGGTCGGTCTCTGAGTCATAGCTTCTTCCTCTCCCAGCCGCTACAGGGGCACTTCCCTCCGCGGACTGCTGGGGGGCTCCGATACCTGTGTGCCTGGCCCGCAGGCAGCACGAGACATATCTTCTTATATCTTCTTATAAATGCCACCAATATCTATTTGCCCACTGTAGTCAGTGAAAGTGAAATCCAGCTGTCCTGGGCTGATTCTTAGGCTATTTTCTTAGCTCTGTTTTCTTTCCTCTCCAATTCTGTCCCTGGTTAGAGCTTAAATTAAAAAACAAAAGGTAGTTATTGAGTTTCAGTAAAGTTTGTTCTGTCCCTGGCTCTGAGGAGACGAAGTTTTCTCTTACGTAATGTGTAAGGATGATACGGTAAAATCTACTATAGAGTTTCCAAAGCAGGTCTATCCCCATTTTCTCCAAAGATTCTTAAAACAACATCAAAAGAGGCAAGATATTGTCCAAACTGAAGGCCTCACCATAGCGAAAAGGACAGGCAGTTGTAGGCTCTGCGATAGTAGATCGTACAAGGCTCTCGGCTTGATGTTTCCAAAGTGATGCCTACGGGCTCTGGGAGCTCCTCTTTGCCCCAGTTTCTACCCTTCCATTATTGTCTTACACCTGACCCAGTTCTTTCTCTACCTCTTCTCTTTGGGCTTTGTACTAGTGAGATGATTTTTCTATTTCTCCATCTCCAACAAGGGCAGAGAGCAGAAACTGACTAGCTGATGACACCTGGCTGGATTTTGCTAATGTGAAACTTTTTATTTAATCGATTATCTTCCAGTCTGCTTCTGATGTCCAGGCTGATACAGGGACAAGGCCATTTGCTCACCTGCCCTCCCCTTCCCTGTGGCTGGTCAGGTCCTGTGTCGTGGGGAGTCTGGGCAGCACGGCTCAGCTGTGGCTGCCCCTCGGCTCGCGTTCGTGGGTGAGTTCTGCTTCAGTCTCGAGCTTCTGCACAAGCAGCAAACTGGTTGCTCTGTGCTGTCTACTTTGCTCACTCTTTTTCTTGATTATGTATTTTCATGGAAAATGGTTTTATGTTTCTCTTCAGCACCATCAGTTTGTTCTTTTCTGTGGACACTTCTTAGGGGACTGCTGCATTAGGGGTCAGGGTAGACTCTTGGCTGCGACAACTTTCTTCCCTGTTCTTAGTGATTTTATCCAGTGCTCCAAGGGGCTGACTTCGCCTCCTCTTTCCTCTCCACAGTCCCTCTCTCTGGCTGGAGCTGAACACCCTCCCATGGGCTGGACCGGGCGTCCTCAGAGCCTGACTCTCCCAAAATCCCTTTGTCCCGGGAACTCTGACCTCAGGCTGGGGTCTGCTCCTCCAGCCGGGTGCAGATCGGGTTTCCAAATTTCCTCACGTTGGATTCATTCATCTCCTCCAAAAACAGGAAGCCTCTGCTGAGACTCAGGCTTTCACCAATTACGTGGATTCCATTTTAATCAAACCGGATTGGATTGAAAATTTCCATTTATATTTAAATATACGTTTTAAGGTCATTTTCTCTCGGCAGTTGATATGTTTATCTAGTGGCTAGTTCCCAATTTAGAATGTGTCTTCAGACGGAAAGACTGTCTTCTCTCATGAGCCACTCATTTCTGGCTCCCTGCGGGGGGACGTGGCTTCAATATGGGGATCGGGGTATCAGGCTTGGGGTGAGCCTTGGAGAACTTATGGTCTGGAGGCTTTCAATGAAGGGAAATCATTAGCAGGTAAGGACCAGCACTGCTTTAACATAAAGTGGCGTTGAGTAGAAAGTATCAAGTACGAGTGTGTCACAGTGAGGAAGTACAAGCGTGGGATCTGGCCTGAGCTGCCACCCACTCACCCTGTGATCTCGAGGAACGCCCAGCCTAGCTCCGAGTGCCCCCATTTCCACCTGTGAGCACCCATCCTAGCTCTGAGTGCCCCCGTTTCTGTCTGTGAGTGGGGTCAGAAACAGGGCCCCCAACAGGGCCATGGCGAAAATTCAATGAGATGAGCTTCACAAAGGCCTTAGAGGAGTCCTTGGCACAGAATAAGTGTTTAATGTGCTTGTTAAATAAACAGATTCAGGTGAATATCAGTGTATCAGTACATGTTTGTGTTTGCTGACTCTTACTGTCCAATGTCTTTCTCAGTGGGCACATGGTCAGTAGGTGTGAGACCCACTCAGCTGGGCATCTGTGGGGCTGACCTTCCGGGGGCCTGTTCCCACTGCGTGGACACCACGTGCCTCCCTCGGCACCCCTCCGCCTTCAGATAAGTGGGTATGCTGGAAATCCTTGTTCGAGTGGAACTGAAGCTGCCCCCCACCCCCAGAACCAGTAGGTTTGACCCACTCAGCTGGGCATCTGTGGGGCTGACCTTCCGGGGGCCTGTTCCCACTGCGTGGGCTCCACCCACCTCCCTTGTCACTGCTCCACCTCCAGATAACCGGGAGCGCTGTGAATCCTTGTACGAGTGGAACTGAAGCTGCCTCTCTGAACCGCCTCTGTCACTTCCTGGGTGTCAGGCATTGTGGGAGCGGCTGAAACGCAGGAGACGGTGCTCTTTTCCTCTTAACTCTCACGGTTCAGTGAAAACAGAAGGTGTAAATGACAATGACATGCTTTTCTTAAAAGCATGTAGAAAGACTCTGATTTTCTTGGGAGGGGATCCAAACTCAGGGTGGGGGAGGCTTGCTAATCAAGAGTTAAAGACGTAGTGGAGGCGGCCGTGAGAGCGGCTGAGATGCCACCAGCTGGAACAATCCTGCGGAAGGGAAGAGATGAGCAGCCAGGAGCACGTGTGGCCCATCCAGGCTCCCTGGGGGTCCCATGGGGCCTGTGCCCTGGACAGGGGGCAGTGCGTGCAGTGGAGATGGGAGGGGACTCTGCAGGCAGGTTAGGACAAGCTTCCCAGGGTGCCTCACCCCAGGCTCCCACCCCTCCCTGGGCAGGCTCTCTGAGGACCCTGCAGAGGTTGTGAGGAGGCCTGTGCATTCCTACATTCTTTAAGAGGTTGTGAATTCATGAATGACTGCCCAGTTAGTCATTGTACTAACAGTTGAAAGTGTCTGTGTGTGTGTGTGTGTGCGCGCGCGCATGTAACATTAAAAGCATGTTTGCATCCCCGGATAAGCAGTGTGCCTCTGCTGAGTTAGACTGATTGACTTCCACGGCCATTGGAGCTGCTGGGACTGTAGGACGGTCTGATCCTGGTGAGCATGTTCTTAGGGCCTGGGAAACACAGGGTTCCCTGCTGGGCTATGGCTTCCTCGAGGGCAGGGCTCTTGTTTCCTTTCTCTTTTCTCTCAGTTCCTGAAGCAGGGCCCAACACAGGGCCCTAAGCTCAGGTTGAACGGGATTCTCTCCTGGGTGTGCCAGTACCCTTGCCCTTAAGAATCCCTTCAGCAAACATAGGAGAGCAGGGTCCAGGGAGAAGCCCACCTTGTGCCTGCTGAGGGCCTGCTTGGAGCCCGAGGCTGATGGAAGCTGCTTGCATAATTAAGTAGCTGCATCTCCGCAGCAGTGCTGGAGACAGCTTGGGTTGTCCCCATTCCATAGATGGGGAAACTGAGGCACAGCCAGTCCAGACAGAGTGGCCCAGCTGAGCTGGAATCTGAAAGGAGGCTGTGGGTCTCTTGACTCTGCATGCCGAGCTACTCAGTGATATTTTACTAAGAATTTGAAGAGCAGAATCATGTTTCCTAATATCTGGTCTTGGTGCAGAGGAATTTTATAACATGAAGTCTTATTCCAGTCAAACCTTTCTGTGTGTGAATTTCTGTAGACATTTCCAGGAAGTAAGTCCCAGGTTTCAAGCCCTCCCACGTTCAGGGGTGAGCCTGGGTGCAGGTATGGGTTCTGATGAGTCTGGTCCTTTCTTTTTCCCTTCTTGACATGAGCCATCTTCCGGCGTGCCAGGAGCTCAGGGCTGATAGAGCGGCTGTCCTCTAGTCACCAGGCGGCCATAGGAGGGAGGCCCCACATAGCTTCTGGGGGCTGTAGCCAATCCTCAGCCCTCTTTGGGCCAACACACGCCCCCTCATTGCCATGCAGGCTCTGGTCGAGGTTGATGAGGGAATAGTTTTCTTGGTCGCCTGCCTGATGGGGCAGAGAGGGTCATTTTTGGCTGATGAGTGATGGAAGTCTTCAGATCCATTGTGCTTGTGCAGGTCAGTCCGCAGCTGTGGGAGGAGTGCTTGTGGGGAACCTCTGCATAAGAAGTGCTCCAGCAGTGCTCCAGCAGTGCTAGCCCCATGTGGTGCCTCTGTCACACTTCCTACCGCATATCACATGGGACAGCTGCAACCACGGTCCTGTTTTAAACTATTCATGCCTTGACTGTTTTCCTCTCTTACTGTAAAATGAGCTTTTTTTTTGCATCTGTGGTTGCTTATTAGCATTCACAATTTAATTCGTTGTTTTATTAACCACTCACAAATAAAACTAATTTGGTAGTCTCAGGTTTAATCGAGAATTTTGGAACTGTAGACTTATGGATGTGCAAACGGGAGATGTTAATTTCAGGAAACTACCTAAGACCCTTCAAAGCATTATCTATACATATTTATAAAATCACCTGGACCCTCACTTCTTTCATTTACCATTCCACTTTTAATTATGGATGCTTTAGGTAAGGCCTAATCATTTTGAGCTTACAGATGCCAAGTATAGATGAATAGTTTCACATCATGCATTTAGGCTGGATAAATAGAGTGTTCCATCATGCATTTGTTCTAGATAAATGGAATTTCCCATCGTGCATTTGGGCTAGATGAATGGAGTTTCCCATCATGCATTTTGGCTAGATAAATGGAGTTTCCTATCATGCATTTGGGCTGGATGAATGGAGTTTCTAATCATGCACTGGTATACCCTTAACTTCAGACCATGGACGTGTACACCAAAAAGGATGCTCCCTTCAAGACCTTCGTGTTACAGCCTTGCAGAATCAAGTATGCATGGGCCTGAAGGCAGTGGGAGAGCTGCTTTCTTGCCCCAGGTCTGCGTCTGAGTTGAGGTGGTGCCAGTGGGTGGAGCATGTGAATGAAGAAGCAGACACAACCTTAGCCTGCACTTTTGGGCAGGGATGGTTCCTACACCGTCACCTGGGGAGATGAGATGGTCTCTCATCCACGTGGGAGATTAGGATGATGTGGTCCCGCTCACAGTTGAGTCACAAAACCTTAGAATCACCCCCAATTTTATCATTAGTTCTTGCTGGCTAATCTGGAAAAGAAATAAGAAAAGATCTATGGATGGTCACGTGTCTACTCAGCAACAGCATAAAGATGATCTTAGGAACTAATGCTGTGGAAACTTCTGTTTATCTGATTATTTTTCTGCTTTATACTCCTAACATCATCCTTCTCCATCAGAGAAATGGATGCTCTCCACCAGAGGTGAGGGTGGCAAGTGGCCCGGCAGGCCTGGTGCTCTGGTGCTTCTTGGGGCAGAGCTCCTTCTCAGGCCCGAGTCCACCGCCCAGAGGCTTCTTTCCTCCATTTGTGCAGTTTTCATGCTTTTGCATTTATGTTGCTTGAAGGTTGAAGTGTTAATAAAATAGGTTGCCTTCGTGAAAGGAGTCGCCTATAACATTCCTTTGGCTGAAACTGGCTCTCTGGCTGGGGCTTTGCTTTCACTTGTCCCAGGATGTGGATGAAGTCACTGCATCCTGGGATGTTACTTCTTGTGTGTAACTAAATAGAAGGGGTTCTAGCACATCTAGTTCCGGCCACAGCATGGGCCCAGAACACCAGAAAGGGGGTTGTAGTAGGAAACCCTTTGCCACACTGTGGGGAAATCTGGCAGGGAAAGTCAGAGCCCTGTGCTCAGGGTCCCAGCCCTAGCCGCAGCCCACCACATGCTTCCTGATGTGAGGCATCTGATCCGGTTCTAGCCTCATCTGCTGGGGGCCTGAAGGCCAGCGACAGTCCTCCTCAGTCCTCCTCTGAGAGGCTGGCCTATTTCTTGCACTTGTGGGTCCAGAACCATGGTGCCTCCAGCAGGGCGGGCCGAGCCTTGCTGCCCTGACCGTGCCCCACCACCCACATACCATCCCAACACCCCTTTGCTGCTGTCCCCAAAGCACAGATGCACAGGCTGCAGGCAGCTTCAGAAAACAAACGTTCAGAAGGTCTCCAGGTGGGTGAGACAGAAGGGGAGATGGGACAACATCCTTAGACGTTTGATTTTGATTCAAACATTGAAGTGCATGGCAGCACCTTGTGGAGGGTATAAATCTTCACTGGAGGAAAACGACGAAATAGTAGTGACATGAAGTAATGACTTGCTGTTTCGGTGGCTTGCCATGCCTCCCTGATTTTACATGGGGAACTGTGTACTGTTGCTCTCAAATTAGTTTTTGGAAAATGAATTATTGACTGCAGATATAATTTATTACTAATAAGCAAAATAGGTTTGTAACATGGGCCTGATGGGGTAGTTAGCAAAGAAGGAATAAGGAGGAGGAGGAGAGGAGGGAGGAAACTGAGGGAGGGGTGGAGATGGGGGCTGGCTCCAGGAGGGCGGGCCTGCGGGACAGCTCAGGACATGTAGTGTGTTCCCGCAATGCCTAAGAGTTCTTAGTTGTACAGTCTGGAGGTAAAAACAACTTGGCAAAGCTGTGCCACTTGTGAGTGGTGAAGCCTGGAATTTTCCCCAGATAATTCTTTCTTTTAATTTTCCTCTTGGTGTTGCCCATGGAGTCCTGGTCATTTGAATGTCTCCCTGCTGGGGGTCTTTGGAGAGTGGATGTGGTCAGAGCTGACTCTCTTCCAGCAGGGACAAAAGTGAGGCAAGTGGGCAGGTTCTTAGTTCCTGCCCAGGATGGCCCTGGGGGCAGAGGGTTGGGGGGACTGTGGGTACAGGAACCTGGAGTCAGTGGCCTTGGTCCTTGAGCTGACCCTGTCTGCAAGGCTGGGCAACCTCAGGGAGAGCCAGATCCCTGTGTCAGTCTCCTCATCTGGAAAATGGGCACAACAGCTCCCATTATTTTTCTTGAAGTTATGGCAATGACAAAAGAGAGAGAGAGATGTTGACAAAATGCTGGAAAGTCAATGGATTTCATGTTGAGTGTTTTCTTTTCCTGCAGGTGATCTTTATCTCACTTCTGTTCCCTGTATTGCAAAAAACATTCAGTTTTGTAAGCTAGAGAAAGTATCCTCTAGGCTTTTACATTCTTGCTCCTTTTGGTATGACCAGCACAGTGAAATTACGATAGCATCAAAATGCAGCCTAATCAGTGAGGTCTCTATTTCTAGGTGTAAAATATATTTGTAAACTTGCTATTTTGGGTGTCACATCAAGATTCTGATATATTAAAAAGTAATGTTTTAAAAGCATTATCTTTGTAAATTAGTATTACAAAGTCTTCTTTAAGCTTAAAATTATTTAGTTATATTTATTTAGATAATTATAAAATGCTTTATTTTATCATTTATTTTAAAAACTACTTAATTATAGTAATTATTGCCCTACTATGATACTGTGTTTGTCACTGGTAGGAGGACAGATGAGACCATTCAGCCTCCAGATCCTGTAGAATTAGAGGGGTTATTCGGAGAAGGTTAGCAGGCCTCACAAATGGCAAAGCCTATATATGTTTTACATTTATAAATACATTTATCTAAGACATTTACTTTGTGGCAAAAGAATTATTTTACTGGTCATGCTGTGTACATATAAAAATATCTGTTCATTAAAGCGCCCGGCCAAGTTTTGACTGTGTTTTGACTGAGACGAGCCCCATGAGGTGAGATGTGAAATTCTCCACTTCTGGGGTCAGCACGGAGAAAAAAATGCTTCCAATTTGGAGCATTTTGGATTGTGTGTTTTCGGGTTAGAAGTGCTCAACCTACACCCTAAGAAAGGCAACGGCTGCCGCCTCCCTAGAAACGGCGGGGCAGGGGACAGATTGTGGAGCATTAGCACGTGAGCTCTGATTTATCGTTTAACTCCAGCTGTGAAAATCTGTCTGCTCAGACACAAAATGAGAAGAGGATGCTGAGGAGGTGGAAGCCGCCTCTGGCAGCTGGTCTCGCCACCGCTCACCATCGTTCGCAGGCATCTCTGTCGAGCTCTGTGGGCTCCGGAGCCAAGCAGAGGCCACGTTAAGGAAAGCCAGACTCACAGGCCCCCTCTGAGGCTTCACACTCTGTGGTCAGTGGGTGACACAGAGGATAGGTATCCTCATGTCATATGGGAGGGAGATTTCTCCAAGTGACGTAACCTGGGCGTCCGTCATGGAGGAGGGGTGTTCAGTTTGGAAGATTTCCCTTGGAGGAACCGCTTTGGCTCAGGCATCAAAGGAGATCATAGGTGACTTGTGATGGTCATACTGACTCCACCTAGTCCTGTCCTGTCTTGGCCTTTGAGCGGGTCCTTGGAGTCCTCATGTGGGCTAGACAGGGTTGACCTCTCCGTGGTTGGGCTGGTCCCTGGGGTCCCTTGGCGGTACGGACAGGTTGGCTCATTGTGGAAGTGGAGTTCGGGGAACCTTGACTCCCCCTCAGCACAGCCTCCCCTGCCTGCCTCCCTGAAGCCGCCCGGGCCTTGGGTCTCTCACTGTTGACATAGCCTATTTCCAGTTGAGCCTGGTACCTTCTTTCTTCCTTCCGTGGTGCTTGTCCTCCTCAGACCCACTCGGTGTCGGGGACAGCCTGCTCGGTATTTCAAGGCTGACAGGAAGCCCGAGCTGTCGGGGTGGTCCTGGTTCCCGGGCCTGGTGCGTCTGAGGTCGCATGGAGCTGGGCCCCACACCCCTCCTCTTGCTGCAGAGGCCCGTGCTGTCCACACAGGAAGCGGACACATCTCCCAGTCTGTGTGAGGCCTCCAGGCCAAGGGGGCAGCTTTCTCCATTTTAAGGTTTTGCCCCATGAATGTTCTTAAACCTGATGCAGCTGTTTCTGGTCTGCTAATTGGAGCCAGGGGATAAAGAAAACGGTAGCAACTGATGCAAGAGAGAGCTGGAGGGAGAAACCAGCAGTGTCACTTCCAGGGAACATCTGTCTTCATGTTGGAGCTGCTGTGTCACCTGTAAACAGTGAACTTGAACTCTGCCCTGCGTCGCTGCTGTGCCAGACCTGCAGGCACCCTCCTGGGCAGCAAAGCCTCGGCAGCAAGACGCCTGTCCACCAGGCCTGCGCGTGAAACCAAGCAACACTCCTGCTGGCTTTCAGCCCATTTGGAAAGCTCCTGTGACCTCTGGGGTCTGCAAGGACAGAACCTCCCTTTGGAGATATGGAATCACGCTGTGCTTGGAGCCAGAGATTGGGTGGGGGGGGATCGGGGTGGGGGAAGGCATCGGGGCAAGTGAGGGGATTGGGGTGGGGACCTCCCTGAAGATCTCCACGCAGCTTTCTTTGCCAGTGACCAGCAGAGTTGCGCCCACCCCAACGCTCGCTGACAAGGACAAAGCACTTTCTGATTCCGGGCTCAGCTCTGAAGAGGGGAACCGATGGAGGGGGCCAGCCACGGGGATGCCAAGAAAGGCCTGTTTGATAATTAGGAGCAGACAGAGAGTTTCAAGGACCATTTGCCTCCCTGGCCCCTCTGGGAGTGAAGTGACCACCCCGAATCCTTCCCTGCCCTCCCCCACCACCCACTTGGCCACAGGAGCACCTGGCTTTTCCCTGGACAGACCCCACCCTCTCCTCATGATCTTGTCCTCTTCAAGGCGGACCAGGCCTCCCTGCCCTACACCCCACATCCCTGAGAAATTGCCGCCGGGGCTGCCCCAGCCCCTATTCCACCCTGGCTGAGCTCAGCTGCTGCTTCTGGGCTCCAGGAGGACCCCGCGCCCCTCACGATGCTCTTGTTCTCATCACAGTCGCCCCTTTGGGGACACGTGACATCTGCCCCTCCTTCACATGCCACCCACTGAGCTCAGCCATGGGCTCCCTGACGGCATGGACTTTGCACCCAGGGCCTGTGCAAGGCCTGGCGGGCAGCCACCCTCGAGGGGCACTTGTTCCATGGATAAAACGCCCTCGATTCTGCCTCTCCTCATGCGCCTTCCTTTGAGGGCTGCTCCAGGAAGGCTCAGGTCATGCAGGTGGATTCTTCCCTTCTTGGACTGTCTGGGGCCACAGGGCCTGGGAGGCCTCGGCAGAGCTCCCACAGCCAGTCTTCACCCCAGCACCCCCTTGGAGGGTGTGTCCCGGGCTGACCTCCCTTCCTGGTGCCCTGAGTCCACTCCTGGGCTGCCAGCCAGTCCTGCAGACTTGCAGGACCCTAGGCACCTTCTGGTGACCCTAGGCAGTGTTTCCATGAGGATTTGCCTCTGCAGACTTGGGCATACACCAGGTTGGCAGTTCATTCGTTGTCCATGACATCCTTCAGATCCGCCTGTACTTCTTATTCCAGAGCCACCAGCCAGTTCTCCCGCCTGGGAATCCCAAGGGCTTTGTGTCTGCAGCATCCACCTTCCTGCCCTTTCAGGGCCTTCCAGACAAAGGAGCCACAGAACTGTGGTAAGACCTCTGTGATCATATGGCAAACAATCGGCCTGCGGACCCCTGCCCGTATGGCAAGCTGTCTGCCCATGGACCCCACACAGACCTGGCGCAGGAGGCGAGTGGAAGGCAGTCACCACTTTGGCCCTCTGTCATAGCTTCCCCGACTCTGGGTCCATTCCAGGGGCTCCAGCAGCCTCCCATCTCCTGCACCCTTTGCATAAAACACCTTTTTGATAAAACACCCTTTGCAGCCTCTTAGGAAGGATGAGGTCTGCAGTGCTGAGCCTCCAAGACCAGGTGACCTCAGGAAGGTGTTTGCGGAGGTGCTGCTTCTCCAGGAAGTGGCCGTCAGAGAGGCCAGGGTGGCCCCATGACCCCAGGCCAGGACATGCCCTGCAAAGGGAAGGCCATGGGAGGCAGCATTCACCTCCACGTCTCCAGGGCTGCACTGGGGCTACTTAGGAGAAACATTTTCTAATAAAAGTTCAGCCTGTTACAGAATTTCCTACTGTGAGATACAGGCTGGAATGCGGCAATTCCACAGACAAATGATTGTGGGAATAATTCACATCATACGTAGTTTCATGAAGGATGCTATTTCCAGAGTCTAACTGTTTCTCCCTTTTTCTCTCTCTTTTTTATTTTATTGCTATTTTTTTTTACATTAGGAGAAATTGAAAACCTATTTAGGTTTCATAGCTTCACATTTCTGAAGTAAGTGACACAGCAGAGAGTTGGGATGCGTCTGATTTGTGCCTCACAATGAGGCATGCACGTCACTGGTTAATTGTGTGGCATTCCATAAAGGAGAGCTGTTGGGATTAAAGGGTAAACTGCTAAGATTAACATTTTCTTTCCTTTTTTAAGGGGACCACTTGTCAGTCACAATGGCAATAAAACCAGGTGTAATTGGATTTCGGGAGAGACTGCAGTTGAATTGATGCCATGGTCCGCTTGGTCTGGGAGAGGCTGGGTTCTCAGTGCAGCCCCAGAAAGAGCTGGGTGGCAGGGGTTGAGGGTGTGACAGGTCCAGGGACAGGGACCTTAGACCAGATCCAACTGGAGAGCACGTGAAGACCCTGGACTTCAAGCAGGAAGGCCACTGGGCTTGTGGTCAGAGATGGTGTGAACCTCCACCGAGGATCCCTTCCTCTGCCCGTTCATAAAACTGAGAGGTGGGTTCTCTTCTCCAGCCAACCAGTTCTGCCTGGGGCCAGGCTGTGAAGGGGCTGAGGGGACAAGTCCACCGCCATCGGGGCCTCTCCCTGAGGGGAGTCTTCTGCCCCAAGAAACATTCTTCCCTTACCTGCAGGTTCATTGGTTTAGTTTAGCCTCTAGTGGAAGGACACTGGACAAATGTCCTTTGATTTGAGGACACACAGCTTTGGATCTGAGCTGGCTCCATGCCCCGCTGGAGCCCATGCGGTGACTGTGGCCACCGCTGCTGGCAAGCCAGGACCCACCATCATGGACAGTTTCTTCACTCTGTGTGGCAAAGGGCTTTGACAGGCACTTTTTGGCATTTGGGGTGGATGGAATCATCTTCATCCCCATTTTCCAGTTGGGCATATGGGGGCCCTGTAGATGGAGGGGCAGAGTGGGGGGCAGGTGCCAGTTTCCTAGCCTGCTTGTGGCGGGTTAGGGTCACAATCTGCACCCATTCCCAGAGCTCCCCGGCCACCTCTTCACTGCCCCCCCTCCAGAGCACACTCAGGTCCCACAGGACACAGAAAAGGGGGAGCCTCACATAGGCTCAGAGGGAGACAACCTTTCCAGGCCTGTGGCTCTCCCTCCCAGCCAGAGCCCTAGCAGGACTTATCCCACAGCCAGAAAAAAGGGTGCACACTTGGCCACTTACGCTGCTTTTACTGTTGGAGGCCTGGCCACAGCATCGCCATTGCTGAGTGATGGGGAAAGCCTTTCAAAGGGGATCAAAGTTAATAAACACAGTTGGATAAAACACCCTTTGCAACAGACCAACTGCAGAGTCAGCAAACATCCCACTTCTCTGTGAGGTACTTAGATCCACTCTGGGTGGGGACACTCCAAGGCCAAGTGACCCGGTTAAAATGACTATAATTGAAAGCAGACATTACAATTAACTTTCTCCTCCAAAAATATTGACTTGATCTCTGGGGGCTCTGCTGTGTCTCAGCAGAGACAGAGGGTCCCTCGAGGTGCTCCAGTCTGGGAATCATGGGGAGATGTGGGTGGGGCCATTGGGCCAGCCCACTTGCTGGTTTGTGACCTGTCTTAGTCTGTTCCCGCTGCTCTATACCCTTAGACTAGACAATTTATAGACATGAGAAATGCTTTTCTTACAGTTCTAGAGAATGGAAAGTCCAGGACTAAGGCGCCAGCATATTTTGTGCCTGATGAGAGCTGCCGAGACCCTAGCTAGGCCCAGGCCCAGAGCTAAGCCGCTGGGCTTCCAAGATGGTGCCTCCTTGCTGTGTCCTCCTATGGCAGGAGGGAGCGAGGGCTAAGAGGGCCTAGCGGGTTCCCTTCAGGCCTTCCATGAGGTAGCTCAACCATCCATTGACGGCTCTGCTCTCATCACTTCACATCTCCTAAAGGTTTCACCTCTTCACATCGTCCTATTGGGGCTTAGCTTCCTACTTTGGGGTTTTGCGGGGACTCACGCATTCATGCCCTAGTGTGACCTAATGTGACATCAGCCTCTCCCCTCCCAGCTGGGCTGCAGTGGAGACAGCCAGCTGTCCCCTTAAGATGCCCACCCCCTCTCGGAGGAGGACTGAAGTGGAAAGTGTCTGGTGAGGCTGTGACCACATTTCCCAGGCCTCCCCCAGGGCTAGTGCTTGCTGGCGGGATGAGAGCGGAAGCAGCGGTTAGGAGGGTGCTTTCCCCACCTCCCGGCTTCTGCTGGCCCCTGGATTCCAACCTCTCTGAAACTGGGTATGGCAGGGCCACAGACCAGAAGCAGGTGTGTCCCTGAATCATTTGCGGCGACCCACATTCATCCTCACAGGAGCGACACACCGCGTTCGAATGTGAACGGCTGACATGACGGGGGCATTTTCCTGTGAGGCTGAGAAGTCCTGCACATGCATTCCCTTAAAACAGAGACGTAGGCACCTGTGATCGGGGCCAGCTTGGATGTGCTACCAGAGGCGGTTTGCCGTCTGGTCAAAGAGGTCTTAGGGTGCTTCTTTGTCATCAGCCTCATTAAACAACGAGTTGGTCTTAAGTGACGAGACCGCGAAGGTCACCACCGCAAAATACTGGAAGTCTTAAGGGAGGTCATCTACCACCCAGCTGTGCTCAGTAACTCAGAGAGCGCAGCTGGGAGGGCTGAAGACGGGTATAGGCACCTCCATGAACGCCGTCACTACTCCTGAGAAGGCGTCACTGCTGTCATTGAAAAGCTTTGAGGGCTGTTGTCCATGGGTCTTGAATTTACAAGTGGAATTCCTGGCAGCTGTGTGATAAATCAAGCATGTTGGTGTCAGCGTGGCCTTTGACTTCTGTCCCCACAATCTGTGAACCAGAATAAACGTCTTCACTCGAACTTCCACGTAGGAGGGCACCTGGTTAACGTGAACCATGAAGCAATCAACACTGAGGTGTGCGTTTCCATAGACGGCAGACTTAATTGTTTCTTTTTTCTAATTGAACTGTAAAAAATAAACATATTTTATTTTTGAAATGGAAACTATTCAGAAGCATATAGGATCAAGCTCCTCCCAACCGTATTCTTCTCATATTGGAAACATCTATTGATAATCAGATAATCAGAATATTTCCAGTGTATTCCATGCAAGCCTCTGGGAATCCTGAAAACGTGGAGGATGTTTTTGACTTGAAGGGGATTGTGTGATGCACACATTTCCACTATGTGACTGTTTTACTTAGCAATGTATCTTGAAGACCAAAATATAGTGACCTTGAAAAAAATTTTTTTTTTTTTTTTTGAGATGGACTCTTGCTCTATTGCCCAGGCTGGAGTGCAGTGGCATGATCTCATCTTACTGCAACCTCCGCCTCCCAGGTTCAAGGGATTCTCCTGCCTTAGTCTTCCAAGTAGCTAGGTTTATAGGCATGCACCACCATGCCCGGCTAATTTTTGTATTTTTAGTGGTGAACATGTTTCACCATGTTGGCCAGACTGGTCTCGAACTCCTGACCTCAGGTCATCCGCCTTCCTCAGCTTCCCAAAGTGTTGGGATTACAGGCATGAGCCACTGGGCCTGGTGAAAAAGTTCCAGCCTTGCCAGCTTTCGTGGTACCCCATGGTGCAGGCACATACTTACTTGCTTTGGGGGCATCAGGCTCTTTCTAACGTGGGCTGTTATAGTCAGTTCAGAGTGAACATTCTCTGTGCTCCTTCATGTGGGCAGGAGGCTCATGTGCAGCTGGTGATCACGCAGTTTGGTTCACTGCTTCTGGAAAGAAATGGATTAATATAAATTGAGACTCTTAATTAGCCTGTCTGTTTAACCCAGCAGTTCCGACCACAGGACCTTTCCTAAGGAGCAGTCATCGGAAATGCATTACAGGGTCTGGAGTACACCAGCCCCCATCACCCCCACATGGCCCTGGGACTTGCTAGAGCTTTCTACTATCTTTCTTTTTTTTTAATTTTTTTTTATTTTTTTATTTAATGACCTTTTAATTCAGAGCAGCGAATTTTTTGAGAAGTAAAACATTTTCAAGTTTGTTTTTATAAAGAATGCCTAATCAATATTAACTACTTCAGTTGATTAACTCTATTTCTGTTTCTCACACCCTCTGATAAGTATAAAATTCTTTTTTTTTAAAATTTATTTATTATTATTATACTTTCAGTTCTAGGGTACATGTGCATAATGTGCAAGTTTGTTACATATGTATACTTGTGCCATGTTGGTGTGCTGCACCCATCAACTCGTCAGCACCCATCAACTCGTCATTTACATCAGGTATAACTCCCAGTGCAATCCCTCCCCCCTCCCCCCTCCCCATGATAGGCCCCGGTGTGTGATGTTCCCCTTCCCGAGTCCAAGTGATCTCATCGTTCAGTTCCCACCTATGAGTGAGAACATGCGGTGTTTGGTTTTCTGTTCTTGTGATAGTTTGCTGAGAATGATGGTTTCCAGCTGCATCCATGTCCCTACAAAGGACACAAACTCATCCTTTTTTATGGCTGCATAGTATTCCATGGTGTATATGTGCCACATTTTCTTAATCCAGTCTGTCACTGATGGACATTTGGGTTGATTCCAAGTCTTTGCTATTGTGAATAGTGCCGCAATAAACATACGTGTGCATGTGTCTTTATAGCAGCATGATTTATAATCCTTTGGGTATATACCCAGTAATGGGATGGCTGGGTCATATGGTACATCTAGTTCTAGATCCTTGAGGAATCGCCATACTGTTTTCCATAATGGTTGAACTAGTTTACAATCCCACCAACAGTGTAAAAGTGTTCCTATTTCTCCACATCCTCTCCAGCACCTGTTGTTTCCTGACTTTTGAATGATCGCCATTCTAACTGGTGTGAGATGGTATCTCATTGTGGTTTTGATTTGCATTTCTCTGATGGCCAGTGATGATGAGCATTTTTTCATGTGTCTGTTGGCTGTATGAATGTCTTCTTTTGAGAAATGTCTGTTCATATCCATTGCCCACTTTTTGATGGGGTTGTTTGTTTTTTTCTTGTAAATTTGTTTGAGTTCTTTGTAGGTTCTGGATATTAGCCCTTTGTCAGATGAGTAGATTGCAAAAATTTTCTCCCATTCTGTAGGTTGCCTGTTCACTCTGATGGTAGTTTCTTTTGCTGTGCAGAAGCTCTTTAGTTTAATGAGATCCCATTTGTCAATTTTGGCTTTTGCTGCCATTGCTTTTGGTGTTTTAGACATGAAGTCTTTGCCCATGCCTATGTCCTGAATGGTACTACCTAGGTTTTCCTCTAGGATTTTTATGGTATTAGGTCTAACATTTAAGTCTAACATTGAATTAAGTCTAACATTGAATTAATTTTCGTATACAGAGTAAGGAAAGGATCCAGTTTCAGCTTTCTACTTACGGCTAGCCAATTTTCCCAGCACCATTTATTAAATAGGGAATCCTTTCCCCATTTCTTGTTTCTCTCAGGTTTGTCAAAGATCAGATGGCTGTAGATGTGTGGTATTATTTCTGAGGACTCTGTTCTGTTCCATTGGTCTATATCTCTGTTTTGGTACCAGTACCATGCTGTTTTGGTTACTGTAGCCTTGTAGTATAGTTTAAAGTCAGATAGCCTGATGCCTCCAGCTTTGTTCTTTTGACTTAGGATTGTCTTGGAGATGCGGGCTCTTTTTTGGTTCCATATGAACTTTAAAGCAGTTTTTTCCAATTCTGTGAAGAAACTCATTGGCAGCTTGATGGGGATGGCATTGAATCTATAAATTACCTTGGGCAGTATGGCCATTTTCACGATATTGATTCTTCCTATCCATGAGCATGGTATGTTCTTCCATTTGTTTGTGTCCTCTTTTATTTCACTGAGCAGTGGTTTGTAGTTCTCCTTGAAGAGGTCCTTTACATCCCTTGTAAGTTGGATTCCTAGGTATCTTATTCTCTTTGAAGCAATTGTGAATGGAAGTTCATTCATGATTTGGCTCTGTGTTTGTCTGTTATTGGTGTATAAGAATGCTTGTGATTTTTGCACATTAATTTTGTATCCTGAGACTTTGCTGAAGTTGCTTATCAGCTTAAGGAGATTTTGGGCTGAGACAATGGGGTTTTCTAAATATACAATCATGTCATCTGCAAAGAGGGACAATTTGACTTCTTCTTTTCCTAACTGAATACCCTTAATTTCTTTCTCTTGCCTGATTGCCCTAGCCAGAGCTTCCAACACTATGTTGAATAGGAGTGGTGAGAGAGGGCATCCCTGTCTTCTTCCAGTTTTCAAAGGGAATGCTTCCAGTTTTTGCCCATTCAGTATGATATTGGCTGTGGGTTTGTCATAAATAGCTCTTATTATTTTGAGGTACGTTCCATCAGTACCGAATTTATTGAGCGTTTTTAGCATGAAGGGCTGTTGAATTTTGTCAAAAGCCTTTTCTGCATCTATTGAGATAATCATGTGGTTCTTGTCTTTGGTTCTGTTTATATGCTGGATTATGTTTATTGATTTGCGAATGTTGAACCAGCCTTGCATCCCAGGGATGAAGCCCACTTGATCATGGTGGATAAGCTTTTTGATGTGCTGCTGAATCCGGTTTGCTAGTATTTTATTGAGGATTTTTGCATCGATGTTCATCAGGGATATTGGTCTAAAATTCTCTTTTTTTGTTGTGTCTCTGCCAGGCTTTGGTATCAGGATGATGTTGGCCTCATAAAATGAGTTAGGGAGGATTCCCTCTTTTTCTATTGATTGGAATAGTTTCAGAAGGAATGGTACCAGCTCCTCCTTGTACCTCTGGTAGAATTCAGCTGTGAATCAATCTGGTCCTGGACTTTTTTTGGTTGGTAGGCTATTAATTATTGCCTCAATTTCAGAGCCTGCTATTGGTCTATTCAGGGATTCAACTTCTTCCTGGTTTAGTCTTGGAAGAGTGTAAGTGTCCGGGAAATTATCCACTTCTTCTAGATTTTCCAGTTTATTTGTGTAGAGGTGTTTATAGTATTCTCTGATGGTAGTTTGTATTTCTGTGGGGTCGGTGGTGATATCCCCTTTATCATTTTTTATTGCGTCGATTTGATTCTTCTCTCTTTTCTTCTTTATTAGTCTTGCTAGCGGTCTGTCAATTTTGTTGATCTTTTCAAAAAACCAACTCCTGGATTCATTGATTTTTTGGAGGGTTTTTTGTGTCTCTATCTCCTTCAGTTCTGCTCTGATCTTAGTTATTTCTTGCCTTCTGCTAGCTTTCGAATGTGTTTGCTCTTGCTTCTCTAGTTCTTTTAATTGCGATGTTAGAGTGTCAATTTTAGATCTTTCCTGCTTTCTCGTGTGGGCATTTAGTGCTATAAATTTCCCTCTACACACTGCTTTAAATGTGTCCCAGAGATTCTGGTATGTTGTATCTTTGTTCTCATTCGTTTCAAAGAACATCTTTATTTTTGCCTTCATTTCTTTATGTACCCAGTAGTCATTCAGGAGCAGGTTGTTCAGTTTCCATGTAGTTGAGCGGTTTTGATTGAGTTTCTTAGTCCTGAGTTCTAGTTTGATTGCACTGTGGTCTGAGAGACAGTTTGTTATAATTTCTGTTCTTGTACATTTGCTGAGGAGTGCTTTACTTCCAATTATGTGGTCAATTTTGGAGTAAGTATGATGTGGTGCTGAGAAGAATGTATATTCTGTTGATTTGGGGTGGAGAGTTCTATAGATGTCTATTAGGTCTGCTTGCTGCAGAGATGAGTTCAATTCCTGGATATCCTTGTTAACTTTCTGTCTCGTTGATCTGTCTAATGTTGATAGTGGAGTGTTGAAGTCTCCCATTATTATTGTATGGGAGTCTAAGTCTCTTTGTAAGTCTCTAAGGACTTGCTTTATGAATCTGGGTGCTCCTGTATTGGGTGCATATATATTTAGGATAGTTAGCTCTTCCTGTTGAATTGATCCCTTTACCATTATGTAATGGCCTTCTTTGTCTCTTTTGATCTTTGATGGTTTAAAGTCTGTTTTATCAGAGACTAGTATTGCAACCCCTGCTTTTTTTTGTTCTCCATTTGCTTGGTAAATCTTCCTCCATCCCTTTATTTTGAGCCTATGTATGTCTCTGCGTGTGAGATGGGTCTCCTGAATACAGCAGACTGATGGGTCTTGACTCTTTATCCAGTTTGCCAGTCTGTGTCTTTTAATTGGAGCATTTAGTCCATTTACATTTAAGGTTAATATTGTTATGTGTGAACTTGATCCTGCCATTATGATATTAACTAGTTATTTTGCTCGTTAGTTGATGCAGTTTCTTCCTAGCCTCGATGGTCTTTACATTTTGGCATGTTTTTGCAATGGCCGGTACCGGTTGTTCCTTTCCATGTTTAGTGCTTCCTTCAGGGTCTCTTGTAAGGCAGGCCTAGTGGTGACAAAATCTCTAAGCATTTGCTTATCTGTAAAGGATTTTACTTCTCCTTCACCTATGAAACTGAGTTTGGCTGGATATGAAATTCTGGGTTTAAAATTCTTTTCTTTAAGAATGTTGAATATTGGCCCCCACTCTCTTCTGGCTTGTAGAGTTTCTGCCGAGAGATCTGCTGTGAGTCTGATGGGCTTCCCTTTGTGGGTAACCCGACCTTTCTCTCTGGCTGCCCTTAAGATTTTTTCCTTCATTTCAACTTTGGTGAATCTGGCAATTATGTGTCTTGGAGTTGCTCTTCTCGAGGAGTATCTTTGTGGCGTTCTCTGTATTTCCTGGATTTGAATGTTGGCCTGCCCTACTAGGTTGGGGAAGTTCTCCTGGATGATATCCTGAAGAGTGTTTTCCAACTTGGTTCCATTTTCCCCCTCACTTTCAGGCACCCCAATCAGACGTAGATTTGGTCTTTTTACATAATCCCATACTTCTTGCAGGCTTTGTTCATTTCTTTTTCTTCTTTTTTCTTTAGGTTTCTCTTCTCGCTTCATTTCATTCATTTGATCCTCAATTGCTGATACTCTTTCTTCCAGTTGATCGAGTCGGTTACTGAAGCTTGTGCATTTGTCACGTATTTCTTGTGTCATGGTTTTCATCTCTTTCATTTCATTTATGACCACCTCTGCATTAATTACTCTAGCCGTCAATTCTTCCACTTTTTTTTCAAGATTTTTAGTTTCTTTGCGCTGGGTACGTAATTCCTCCTTTAGCTCTGAGAAATTTGATGGACTGAAGCCTTCTTCTCTCATCTCGTCAAAGTCATTCTCCGTCCAGCTTTGATCCGTTGCTGGCGATGAGCTGTGCTCCTTTGCCGGGGGAGATGCGCTCTTATTTTTTGAATTTCTAGCTTTTCTGCACTGCTTTTTCACCATCTTTGTGGTTTTATCTGCCTCTGGTCTTTGATGATGGTGACTTACTGATGGGGTTTTGGTGTAGGTGTCCTTCCTGTTTGATAGTTTTCCTTCTAACAGTCAGGACCCTCAGCTGTAGGTCTGTTGGAGATTGCTTGAGGTCCACTCCAGACCCTGTTTGCCTGGGTATCAGCAGCAGAGGCTGCAGAAGATAGAATATTTCTGAACAGCGAGTGTACCTGTCTGATTCTTGCTTTGGAGGCTTCCTCTCAGGGGTGTACTCCACCCTGTGAGGTGTGGGGTGTCAGACTGCCCCTAGTGGGGGATGTCTCCCAGTTAGGCTACTCAGGGGTCAGGGACCCACTTGAGCAGGCAGTCTGTCCCTTCTCAGATCTCAACCTCCATGTTGGGAGATCCACTGCTCTCTTCAAAGCTGTCAGACAGAGTCGTTTGCATCTGCAGAGATTTCTGCTGCTTTTGTTATTGTTTACTGTGCCCTGTCCCCAGAAGTGGAGTCTATAGAGACAGGCAGGTTTCCTTGAGCTGCTGTGAGCTCCACCCAGTTCGAGCTTCCCAGCGGCTTTGTTTACCTACTTAAGCCTCAGCAATGGCGGGCGCCCCTCCCCCAGCCTCGCTGCTGCCTTGCCGGTAGATCACAGACTGCTGTGCTAGCAATGAGGGAGGCTCCCTGGGCGTGGGACCCTCCCGGCCAGGTGTGGGATATACTCTCCTGGTGTGCCTGTTTGCTTAAAGTGCAGTATTGGGGTGGGAGTTACCCGATTTTCCAGGTGTTGTGTGTCTCAGTTCCCCTGGCTAGGAAAAGGGATTCCCTTCCCCCTTGCGCTTCCCAGGTGAGGCGATGCCTCACCCTGCTTCAGCTCTTGCTGGTCGGGCTGCAGCAGCTGACCAGCACCGATCGTCCGGCACTCCGCAGTGAGATGAACCCAGTACCTCAGTTGAAAATGCAGAAATCACCGGTCTTCTGTGTTGCTCACGCTGGGAGTTGGAGACTGGAGCTGTTCCTATTCGGCCATCTTCTCTACTATCTTTCATTGGCTCTTTCCTCATCTCTGGGGAAGGCCCATGGGTATATCATCAGCACAGGGGGGTGGTGGACGTGGGGTAAAAGAGCAGCCATGTTTACCAAAGCCAGCAGCTCTGAAAAACTCACTAACAGATGGGCATTTAGAAGGTCATTACAGTCCCACAGAGAAGGATGCATGAGGACATCCCACAGAATGCAGTGTGAAATTGGGAGATTAAATGTAAAAAAGAAGTCCAAATGCCCAATAGCAGCAGCAGAGCAAATTGCAGTCCATGTTTTGTAGAAATACTTGGCAGCCATTGATTTATTATATTTTTGTGTATTTATTTGCAGGCATTTAAATCATGCTTATTAAGAGCTTCTAAGCGTGTGGCGTTTGTTAAAATAGTAAGTAAAGCAAACAATCCTACATTTTCAGTGACAGGTCCATAATGAATGAATGAAGCTGAAGTGCTGGGACCCCCCTTTGGGTGCCTTGCAAGACCCGGGGAACCCTTGGTGCTGTGCTCCCGTGATTATGTATCTGGGTAAAATCTGCGGGATGGTCGATGGTCCCAGGAAGGCTGCTGTCTGTTCCTGGCGTGACCCTCTCTGTCGCTGTCCCTGCCCTGTGGGTGCTGGTGGAGTATTTGTAGGCATGGTAGGACCCAGCTGGGGGAAGGGAGGTGCTTCATTGAGTTTGAGTTTAGTGGGGTGTGTTTTGGGGGCTCACTTTCCAGGGAGGCAGAGCCAGCTATGCGGGTGGTGGGCCTGACTCTCGGGAAGTCTTTCACCTCTTGTGATGGTTCCAGTGTGTCCCCTCCACATTTCACGTGTTGAAACTTAGTTGCCAATGTGATGGTGTCAAAAGGTGGGGCCTCTAGCAGGTCATTAGACCGTGAGAGCTGCCCTCCGTATCCAAGATGGTGCCGTGATTCCGTATCCGCCCGAGGGGAGGGAGGCTGTGTCCTCAGAGCACTGGCAGGAGGGGGAGAGGCAAGTGGGAGATAACCGTGCGAGAAGCCTGTTTTGTAAGGGCCTCCATCCCCTTTGCCAGGGAGGATCCCTTGTGATCTAATCAACTCCTAAAGGCCCCATCTCTTAATGCATTCACATGACCATTAAGTTTTAACTTCTAAATTTTAGGGTGGGACATACTCAATTGTAGTATTCTACTCTGACCCTCAAAACTTAAGTCCTTCCCACATGCAAAATGCATTAATTCCATCTCAGTAATTCCAAAGGTTTTAACTTGTTCTAGCATCAACTCAAAAGCACAGAGTCTTCTAAACATCATACGGGTGAGACCCCAAAATGTGATTTATTCCAAGGGAAATTTCCCTCCAGCTGTGAGCCTGCAAAATCAAGCAAGTCATCCACTTCCAAAATACAGTGGCAGAACACGCATTGGATAAACATCCCCCTTCCAAAAAGGAGAAATAGGCAAGAAGGAAAGAGTAGCAGATCCCAGGTAATGTCAATACCCGACAATGCAAATGGCATCACATTTTGAGGTTTGAGAATCACCCTCTTCGACTCCATGTTCCAGACACACTGAGCAGAGGTTGGGCCCTCAACACTCCTTGGGGTGGAGTCGCCAGGAGCCCGCATCAGACAACAGAGTTACCGTGCCTTGGCCTTGAATTTCCCATCCTCTGTTCTTCATAAATTACCCAGTCTCAACTCAACTTTCTAGCAGCACAAACAAGACTAAGACAGAAATTGGTGCTGAGAAGTGGGCTGTTGCCATAAAAAATACCCAAAAATATGAATGCGGCTTTGGAACCAGGAATAGGGCAGAGGCTGGAATCATTTCAGAATGACTGCTGGGAAAAGCCTGCATTGCCATAGACAGAGCATTGAGGACGATCCTGGTGAGAGCTCAGAGGAGGGGAGAGCTGTCGGGAAAAGCCTAGTCCTTCTTAGAGATCACTGAGGGGTCATGATCAGAATGCTGGTGGTGATATAGACGGGAAGGACCATTCTGAGAGGCTTCAGATGGAAAGGAGGAATGTCAACCTAAAGCGAGAAGCTCAGGCACAGCATGTAATTTTATAGCCTTTACTAGAGCCAGGGTGAGGGCAGCCACCGGGACACACTTCTAAGTTGTGTGGGGGAGTGTTCTGAGTAGGTTTTTAAAGGCGAAAGAGAACAAGGGCTGGCTGCTACAAAGCTGTCGGGTGGGAATTCCCACTGTTTACAGGAGGGGCACTGGTCAGTGATCGGCTGTGCACCACTGAACCACAGGGTGTGGTGATGGTGCCTGGCGTGTGGCCCTTTGTGGCTGCTTGTTGTCAGCTGAGAGCCCACAGAGCAGGTGGCTTCAAGAAGTAATTATGTAGCACAAGGGGGTGTGGCGTGACTGCTGTCATATTTTAATGCCCATTTAATGGGCCTGATACTTTAAAAGGGCTTGCATTCTTCAGACAGAAAGTTTATTTTCTTTTTTTTTTTTTTTTTTTTTTTTTGAGACAGTCTCGCTCTGTCGCGCAGGCTGGAGTGCAGCAGCCGGATCTCAGCTCACTGCAAGCTCCGCCTCCCGGGTTCACGCCATTCTCCTGCCTCAGCCTCCCGAGTAGCTGGGACTACAGGTGCCCGCCACCTCGCCCAGCTAGTTTTTTGTATTTTTCTTAGTAGAGACAGGGTTTCACCGGGTTAGCCAGGATGGTCTCGATCTCCTGACCTTGTGATCCGCCCGTCTCGGCCTCCCAAAGTGCTGGGATTACAGGCTTGAGCCACCGCGCCTGGCCTATTTTCTCTCAGCAACAAAGTATTGGAAACTGAGGAAAGTTATCACACCCTTGTTATAACGTGGCCAAGAACCGGATGAGCTGTGTCTGTGTCCCAGGTCTTAGTGGAGGCAGAGCTTTGGGAGCAATGAGCTAGGACATTTGTCAGGAATCTCTAAGCAGCAAGGGGCCCAGGATGCTTCTTTTGACCTCTTATAGTAAAATGTGAAAAGAGGGAAACAAATAAAGGATGGAATTTATAATCAAAAGAGAAGCAGAGCTTAAAGTTGGAACATCCTCTGCCTGGCCAGGTACAGAATGAGAAGAGGGGTTGGGGAGAGAGCACCAAGGGTAGCCAAGGTAGCCTTTGATCAAAGGGTGAGTACAGATAGCCCATGGCCAGCTGCCGTTCACCAGACAATGAGAGCAGGAGTCTGAGGCATTTCAGAGAGCCTGGGGCTGCCAAGTCCTTCGCAGGCCCAGAGTGCCAGGCCCTTGAGGGTGGAAGGGCTTCAGGGAGGGGCCCAGGTTGCCCATGAGATCTTGGGGCTCACTGCCCAGGGCTGCCTCAAGTTTCCTTTCCCTTCATTCTGACCCAGCACTCGTCAGCCAGCCCAGCTGTGGCTCACGTGGGCCAGGTGAGAAGCTGGACGTGCTGCCCCAGAAGGTCCAAGCAGTGACCTTGGTGGTCTCCACGTGGCTCTGTCCACTCTCTGCAGGTGCACACGGTGCGTGAGCTGAGCAGGCGCAAGCTTCTTCCACCCAGATTGCAAAAGATGCCTCAGAGAGGCGTAGGCCCAGGCAGAGCCCCACTGCAGGGGTGGTGTCCCTGCAGAGAGCCCTTGCTGGAGTAATGCCTAGTGGATACATGGGAGCAGGGCTCCCCACAAAGACCCCAGACCCTTAGAGCCACCAGCATGTAATGTCAGCCTGGGAGGGCCACAGGCCTGAGACTGCCACCTAGGAGAGCAGCTGTGGGGCTGCTCCAGCAACGCTGCAGGGGTGGGGGCAGCCAGGAGCCTGCCTCAGATGGTGGAACCAGAGGAGCCTTGTCCCAGCTTTCTAGCCTCCTTACGGTGAGGAGCACACTTCTGCTCTTTATAAATGACTCAGCCAGTGGTGTTTTGCTACAGCAGCGCACAGTATGGGCAGAGGCACCTGTTTTCATAAAAGGAAGTCGTGGGCCAGAGGCTGTGTCTTGAGGGACACATCCCGTGAGGCCTGGCCCCCAGGAGCAGGTGGGCAATGGGTCACCAAGGGACCTGGTTTGAAGCGTGCAGAGCCAGAAGCCAGTCTGGGAAATTCTTCCCAAGTTGGATGTGTAATTTCTCAACAACTAGTCACTTTTGAGTTCTTTTCTATCAGAATATACTTGATGATGCCACGTACATAGTGATAAACACACCACACCTGTCTGTCATTTCCTGTGATAATCCCACAAAATAGAACGTACCAGGATGCCCGGACCCCTGGGCAGAGACACAGCAGCGCTGCACCCATGGACATGTTGGCACAGGTGAGAACATCCTCAGGTGCGGCAATTATGAAGAATTTTTGTTAAAAAAACAGCGATTCTGAGCATTGATGCTACAGCAAAATTTGATTTAAATATCTATTCTACTATACAAAATGGTGTTACAAAATTGTTTTGTATGCAGAGATGTTTGACAAGGACACAACCCCAAAAAGTAAGAGCAAAAATAATTTAAAACGTAACAGGAATTTGGTCGAAATATACCAATTTCCTCGATTGTGTGATGTTTGCAATTGCTTAAATCCTTTTGAATTTGGGATGTGTTGTGATTTTTTGCTCATTCAAGGTAAAGATACACATTTGTATCTGATTTTGCTTTTGTGTATTATGCTATTTTCCTAAAAGAGGGCTCCTCACCTCAGGTCGGCTCTGGCTGGTGCGCCCTGCTATCTGCGTGCACGTGTTCAGTTTTGGGCCATCTCCCTGGGTAGACCTGCTGACTGCTAAAGACTGGCATGTGATGAAAAATTCCCCAGGGTTTACTGCAGCTGCCTTCTGATACTCGGTCATGACTAATTTCTTTCATTTTGTGTTTGGTACCTGTATACACTTTGTGACGTTTGAGTCAGAAAAATAAATGGAGGAAAGAAGGAAATTATGTGGCCCTATTTAAGAAGAGAAGACTAAACAGGGTCCCAGATGAAAGCTGCAGCAAAACTTCTGGTCCCTGGTGCTGACAGACCACACAGGGAGTGTCTTGTAGGGCAAGGGCGGGGTGAAGGGGGCAGAGGGGGTGGAGGGCGTGGTCTCCCCAGTCTCTTCCTGTCCTTCTGATTTCCTGGAGCCCACCCTTCCCTTGCAAAGGACATGATCCCCGCGTCCCTTGTTCTGCCTCTATTTTAGGGGGCAGGTCAGGGGCCCTTCCTAAGTACCCCATTCTCTGATTCTCCTTCTTCTCTTAGTAGAGCTGAGATCAACAATGCAAACACAGCATCAACTAGTACTAACAGGTGAATGGCAGTTAGCCCATGATGACGGCAGAGGCAAATGCTACTTTTTTGGTAGAATGTTTATTCATTGGAGGGAATTGCTTGGTGGTGGTGTTCCAGCCAGTCAGGCCGAGTCACGGGAGGCTGTTAAGGCAGCAGGAAAGCGGAGACTCTGGGCCACAGCGCCAGGTGTGCCAAGGTGGCCTCCGGGCTCCAGGGCTGCTCCTGCCATCGCCTCTGCGTGTTTCCCCATGAAAGTCCTGGCCCTGATCACAGAGTTTTCAGGACAGTGGAGACTGAACATGCAGTGGTAGAGATGGGAAGAGAGAGGAGCACCTGCACGTCGAGGCTGTCCTCGGAACATGCTCAGGCCTTGGCTGTGAGTGTCAGCACGGCTGTCGCAGCCCCGAGCCAGCATCCTTTGGCCTGGGGTGTCCAGGCCTCCTGCCTCCTCTTTCTCTTGGAAGGAACTGGCACGCCCACCTTCCCTGCAAATGTGCAGGGTCACTGAGCGACGCAGCTGTGGGTGCGCCTGTGTCTCCGGTTCAAGCAGGGACGATGATCATTGAACTCTTTGATAAGAGGCGGCCGGAGGATATTTCACAGAGGGTACCATCCCAATAAGGTAAATCTCATCTCCAGTGGCAGAAGTCAGATCTCATCTGTGTGTGACAGGCGTCTGAACATTTTCTCAAAGCCAAGATCCATTAATTTTTATTTCTTTTATTTTGTCCCCTGCGATGGGAGTACCGTGAATACTGAACCCTAAAGGAACTGATATTCAGTGGGGCTGATGGTAATGGGGGCACTCACTGCTGTTCAGGTGGCTGACTGGCCAGTGTGTCACTCACAGAGTCTGTGCCTGTCCACTCAGGGCCAGCCCCACCGCCAGGCTCTGGGGACCGGCTTCCTGCATCCTGTGTTCTCCAGGGAGCTCCAGGCCAGTGGGGACATGGTGCAGGGGCTGTGTGTGCCTCACCTTGTGTGGATGCAGCCAGGAGAGCTGCGCCCTGCAGGCCAAGCATGGTCTCCACCCAGCAGTGCCTGGAAGGGCTTGCAGAAGACAAGATGCTTGATCATGGCTGACCATGGCAGGGGCGTCTGCCAGAAGATAAAAGGGTGTGGGAAGGGTGGTGGGACACAGAAGGCCGAGGGAAGGACCACTTCAAGCAGCACATGTGCCAGGACCACAGCCCTGAGTGTGCAGGGAGCCTTGGCCCAGCAGAGAGGTCCTGTCGATCGGGCTGGAGAAAGAGGCTCCCCATCCTGCCTTGGTCCTTGGACCCCTCTCATAGAAAGCTCTCGGGGTACGGGGGAGGGGGATTGGGAAGAGCCTCAAGGGGAACATCTTCCCTGGAGATAAGCTGGCCTGCCGTGGACAGCTGTCAGCCTGGAAAAGCAGAGATTTCCTCCTTTTCAGTTTCCATCCGGTGCCACAGTCATGTTCTGGTTTTGCAGGGCCCTGAGCCTCTCAGATGGGGAAACCAAATAAGTGAGGCCTTTCTGTCCCTGTGTGTTGTCTCTGGGCTGAGATGTGCACAGGTGCCAAAGGAAGACAGCCACACCCACCGGCCAGGTACGGGCAGATAAAAGCTGTGATTAGGCTTCACATACACGGTTTCAGGTTCCTGGATGTGCCTACTAAGATGATCTCATGTCATGCTCCATTTCTCATCAAAATATGAGAAATAAAAATATTCACCTCTTTCCCATTTCATATCTGTTCCTCGTGCTTGCAAGAACCAAGCATGCTCGGACCTGGAACAGCCTGGGTCTGGGGGAAAGGAAGGAGTCCATGGGCACTAAAAGGGTCTGGCCAGAGTCGGTGACCTCAGCAAATGTTAGAGTGAAAGCTTCGACAGGCTGGATTTAGTGGCACATGTGTATCAGCAGCCAAATCTTACCAGCAGCATTTATTGTTCCTTGACCTTAAAATAGCATGTGTGTGTACACATGCAAAAACATATGATCAATAGGTAAATATGTGCATATGTGTCCAGGAATGGACTCAGATATCCATAGGCATGGAGTTTGTGATGAAGAAGACATTTCAAATCAACAGGCGAAATGGATTATTCGGGTGATGCTGTTGAGCAAACAGGGCAGCCGCCTGGTGGAGTACACAGGTGTATCCACACCTCACCCCTTCTCCTGGATAAATTCCATGTGCAAACAAGACCACCATGCAAAAAATGAAACCATAAAACTTCCAGAGAAAATCATGAGAGAATTAGTATGTAATTTTGGAGTGAGGAAATTTCTCAATACAACAGAAAAGCTGGAAGCTCCAATAGAAAATAATGGAAAATTTGACCACCTAATAATAAAAATTTGAGGCATGGAAACTGTGATCACAAGCAAGGCAAAAGGAGAACAGCATGTCACAAACCTTATCTTAGACAAAGGGGCCCTCTAATTCTATAACCCAAACAAACCCACAGTCCAACAGGACCAGGCACTGGGCATAAATAGGCAGCTTCCGGAAGAGGAATTCAGGTGCCTTTCTTAATCCCTGGAAAGGTCCTGAAGGCAATGGCCGGGACATTGTCTGTCTCCCTTCATCAGCGTGTGAGTTCCACGGGGCAGCAAATTACATCTGTTTTTTCCCTCACTCACTCCCCACCGCCAAGAACAGTGCCTGGCACATGGTAGCTTCTCAATGTTTGTTGAATGGAGGAACCAAAAGCAAAGCGAGCCTTTATGAAGACACGCATCCCCACTGTTTTGGCATGGGTCAAAGCTCCATGCCATGTGGTGTGGCCAGAGCGCGGGAAGCCAGGCATGCCGCTGGGGGTTGGAGGTGTGGCTGTTAATCAGCACAGTGCATGAGATGGCCAATGCGGCAACATTATCAGAATCTCAAAGGTGTGTATCCTAGAACCAGCCACTCCCCTTCCGGGGGTTTATCTTCATAATCCCCCTGTGGGGGCTCAGTGAGGAGTACACAGGGCTGTGCTTTGCAGCAAGACCCATATGCACATTTTTCATAAAATTAGAAAAAAAATTCTAAAATTCATGTGGAATCAAAGAATAGACAAAGCAATCTGAAACAAAAGGAAAAAGCTAAAGGCATCACATTATCTGACTTCAAATTACATGACAAGGATATAGTAACCAAAACAGCATGGTACTGGTACAAAAATAGACCCGTAGATGGATGGAACAGAATACAGAACCCAGAAATAAGGTCAGATATTTACAGCCAACTGATCTCTGATGAAACTGACAAGACATTGAAGAAAGGACACCCTTTTCCATAAATGGTGCTGGGAACATTGGCTAGCCATGAAAGACAAATGAAACTGGACCCTTATCTCTTACAATATACAAAGTCAACTCAAGATGGATAAAATACTTAAATATAACACCTGAAACTATAAAAATACTATAAGAAAACTTGGGGAAAACTCTTCTGGACATTGGTCTGAGCAAATAATTTCTGACTTGCATAGGCAAGAAAAAAGTAGGCAAATTGAACTTAATTAAACTAAAAAGCTTCTGCACAACAAAAGAAATTGTCAATGTAGTGAACAGACAATCTGGAGAACAGGAGAAAGTATTTGCAAATGATTACTTTGGTAGGGGACTAATATTTAGGCTATACAAAGAACTCAAAAAACAACAGCAGCAACAAATTTTATTAAAAAGTGTGTAAATGCCATGAATAGATATTTTTCAAAAGGAGACATATAAAAAACCAACAGGCATATGAAAAATACTTAACATCACTTATAATCAGAGAAATTCAAATGTAGACCACAATGAGATGTCATCTTACCCTAGTTAAAATAGCTGCTATCTTTTATTTGTTTATTTATTATTTTATTTCAATAGCTTCCGGAGTACAAGTGGCTTTTGTTACATGTATGAATTATATCTTGGTGAATTCGGAGGTTTTAGTACACCCATCACCCAAGTGGTTTATGTTGTACCTAATGTATAGTTTTTTTTGTCACTCAGCTCCTCACACTCCCCCTGTTTCTTAGTCTCCAGTGTCTATTTTACCACTCTGTATGCTTTTGCATACTCATAGCTTAGCTCCCACTTACAAGTGAGAACATACAGTTTTTGGTTTTCCACTCCTGTGTTACTTCACTTAGAATAATGGACTCCAGCTTCACCCAAATTGCTGCAAAAGAAAACATTATGTCATTCCTTTTCATGGCTGAGTAGTATTCCATGATGTAGATATACCACATTTTCTTTATCTACTCATTAGTTGATGGGCATTTAGGTTGCAATTGTGAATTGTGCTGCTATAAACATATGTGTGCAGGTATCATTTTCATATAATGACTTATTTTCCTTTGGGTAGACACCCAGTAGTGGGATTGCTGGATCGAATGGTAGATCTACTTTTAACTCTTTAAGGAATCTCCATACTGTTTCCATCAGGATTGTTCCAATTTCCCTTTGCACCAGCAGTGTACAAGGAGTCCCTTTTCCTCGCATCTATCGTTTTCTGACTTTTTAATAATGGCCGTTCTTGGAGGAGTAAGATGGTATCTCATTGTGGTTTTAATTTGCAGTTGTCTGGTGATTAATGATGTTAAGCATTTTTTCCTGTTTGTTGTCCATTTGTATATCTTCTTTTGAGAAATGTCTGTTCACGTTTTTTGCCCACCTTTTAATGGAATTGTTTGTTTGTTTTTCTTGGTGGTTTGAGTTCCTCATAGATTCTGAATACTAGTCCTTTGTTGGATACATAGTTTGCAAATATTTTCTCCCATTCTGTGGGTTGTCTTTTTACTCTGCTGATTATTTCTTTTGCAATGCAGAAGCTTTTTAGTTTAATAAGGTTGCATTTATTTATTTTTGGTTTTGTTGCATTTGCTTTTAGGGTCTTAGTCAGGAATTGTTTGCCTAAGTCAATGTCTAGAAAAGTTTTTCCAATGTTGTCTTCTAGAAGTTTTATAGTTTCAGGTCTTATATTTAAGTCTGTGATCCATCTTGAGTTGATTTTTGTATGTGGTGAGAAATGGGATCCAGTTTCATTCTTCTACATGTGGCTTGCCACTCTTCCCAGCACCATTTATTCAACAGGGTGTCCATTCTGCAATTTATGTTTTTGTGTGCTTTGTTGAAGATCACTTGTCTGTATGTATTTGGCTTTATTTCTGAGTTGTCTATTCTGTTCCATTGGTCTATGTGCCTCCTTTTACCAGTACCATGCTGTTTTGATATCTATAGTTTTGTATTACAGTATAATTTGCGGTCCAGTAATGTGATGCCTCCAGATTTGTTTTGCTTAGGATTGCTTTGGGTATTTGGTCTCTGTTTTAGTTCCATACGAATTTTGGAATTGTTTTTTTCTAATTCTGTGACAAATGATGTTGGTATTTTGATGGTAATTTCATTGAAGCTATAGTTTGCTTTGGCAGTATGGTCATTTTCATAATATTGATCCTTTCAATCCATGACCATGGGATGTGTTTTCATTAGTTTGAGTCATCTATGATTTCTTTCAACAGTGTTTTGTAGTTCTCCTTGTAGAGATTTTTCACTACCTTGATGAAGTATATTCCTAGGGGGTTTTGTTTGTTTGGTTGGTTTTGTAGCTGTTGCGAAAAAGACTGAGTTTTTATTTTATTCTCAGCATGGTCTTTGTCGGTGTCTAGTAGTGCTACTGATTTGTGTACACTGATGTTGTAACCTGAGACTTTACTGAATTCGTTTATCAAATCTAAGGGTCTTTTGGAGGAGTCTTTAGAATTTTCTAGGTATATGATCATATTATCTGCAAACAGCAATAGTTTAACTTCCTGTTTTCCAATTTGGATGCCCTTTATTTCTTTCTTGGGTTTAATTGCTCTGGTTAGTACTTCCAGAACTATATTGAATAAGACTGGCAAAACTAGACATCCTTGTCTTGTTCTTGTTCTTAGGGAGAATGCTTTCAGCCTTTCCCCATTCAGTATGATATTGGCTGTGGGTCTGTCACATATGGCTTTTATTATTTTGAAGTAGGTCCGTTCTATGCCTAGTTTGTTGAGAGTTTTTATCATAAAGGTGTTCTGGATTTTGTTGAATGCTTTTTCTGCATCTATTGAAATGACTTGTATGCGTTAAACTAACCCTGCATCCCTGAGATGAAACCCACTTGATCATGAGGAATTATATTTTTGATGTGCTGTTGGATTGGTTAGCTAGTGTTTTGTTAAGGATTTTTGCATCTATGTTCATCAGAGAAATTGGTCTATAGTTTTCTTTTTTGTTGTGTTCTTTCCTTTTTTGGTAAAAGGGTGATACTAGCTTTGTAGAATGATTTAGGGAGGCCTCTTTGTTTCTTAATCTTTTGGAACAGTTTCAGTAGGGTTGGTACCAATTCTTCTTTGAATGTCTAGTAGAATGCAGCTGTGAATCCATCTGGTCCTAGGCTTTCTTTGTGTGGCGATTTTAAAATTACTGATTCTATCTGACTGCTTGTTTTTTGGTGTGCTCAAGGTTTCTATTTCCTCCTGATTTATTCTAAGAGGGTTGTATGTTTCCAGAAATTTGTCCGTTCTCTGTAGGTTTTCTAGTTGGTGCATATAGAGATGTTTATAGGGGTCTCCAATGATCTTTTTTATTTCTGTGGTATCAGCTGTAATATCTCCAGTTTCATTTTTAATTAAATTTATTTGGATCGTCTCTCTTCTTTTCTTGGTTAATCGAGCTAATGATCTATTGATTTTGTTTATTTTTTCAAATAACCAGCTTTTTGTTTCATTGATCTTTTGTATTTTTTTGTTTGAATTTAATGTAGTTCTGCTCTGATCTTTGTTATTCCTTTTCTTTTTCTAGCTTTAGATTTAGTTTGTTCTTGTTTCAGAGTGGCTATTATTAAAAAGACAAACAATGGCAGATGTTGGCGAGGATGCAGAAAAAAAAGGAACTCTTGTATGCTGTTGGTGGGAATGTAAATGAATACAACTTCTATGGAAATCAGCATGGAGATTTCTCAAAGAACTAAAAAGAGAACTACCGTGCCATCCAGCAATCCCACTACTGGACATTTACTCAAAGGAAATGAAATCAATAGACCAAAAAGATACCTGTACCCCTATGTGTATCACAGCACTACTCACAATAGCAAAGATATGGAATCAACCTAAGTGTCCATCAGTGGAAGATAGGATAATGGAAATGTGATATATATATATATGTATATCTATATCTATATCTATCTATCTATATATAAAATAGAACACTATTCAGCCCTACAAAATAATAAAATCATGACTTTCAAAGCAACATTGATGGAACTGGAGGTCATCAACTTAAGTAAAATGAACCAGACACTGCGAGTCAAATACCACATGTTCTCACTCAGAGTGGAAGCTAAATGAGGTGTGCACACGGACATAGAGAGGGGATGGTGGACAGTGGGGACTTGGAGGTGAGGCAGTGGGAGGTGGGATGGATAGTGGGAAGTTATGTAATGGGCCCACTGTATGTTCTTTGGGTGACGGATACACTAACAGCCGTGACTTGACTATTAGCCTATCTATGCATGTCATAAAATTGCACTTGTGCCCTATAAATTTATAAAATTAGAAAAGGAAAAAGAAATAATAAATGGCAAATCTAAGCAGGCTTTCTTTTACAAAAATTTGTAACTTCTAGGAAAACCTACATGTCTGTTCTGATAGGGTGGGTTTAATTAATGCTAATCTATCCACACGGTCAATATTGTGAGCCATTAAAAATTAGGATGCTGCTTTATTTGCCTGTATCTCAAAGATGTATTACTAGATTTTTTTAAAGGTGCAAAGAAAGTATATACCATGGTTCATTTGTGTACAGAAAAAGGGATAGAAAGGATATATACTCATATTTGTCTGAAAATGCATAAAATAACTAAAGAAACTCGCATAAGAAAGTGGTGACATTTATTACTTTCCGTGACAGTTGTGTGGCCAGATTTAGGAGCGGAGGCAGACATTTCACATTATATCCATCTGTACCTTTTGAAATTTGAATCATGTGAATATAGTGAATATATGGTCTATTCAAAATTAAATTGGTTTTAAAAGAAAAGTGCAAAGTCATGTCCCACGTATAGATAACAATTTACACGTGCAAAAAAATTCCCAAGTCAATATTAATGAAGAATTTGTGCGAAACATCTTTAAATTGCCCATAATAATTATCCTGAATTAAAGCTAATTGTGTGCCCATTATTGAATGTAGGAGTAATGGAAATGTATACATTAGGATTTCTTTCTGCTGTACTAAGAGAGACCAGAGGCTGCCGAAAATAAAACTGTTTTTGTAAATATTGGCCTTTCATTTTAGAAGTTCATTTCTCTCAGACTGCAGTCTATACAGTTCCATGTGAATGGAGTAATTGTGTGGGCAAGATGAATCTTTTATCTCCCTGTAAAAACTCGGAAGCCCGTTTCCTAGGTGTTTGCATGGAAACGAGCAGCGCGTGCCCATTTGTACTGTGTTCTCTTGTGTCAGGTGGCACTTCAGTACCCACTATTTCCACTCATAAACCTCGCCATCAATGAGACTAATTGTATCAGAAACAGGCAGGGGACTTCACAAGCATTCAAAACACATAAATAACACAACCAATTAACTGCCGGGACAGCTAAGCCCTCCATCTTCTTGTCAGCACCAGTGTGCTCCCAGCTCTAATTGCGCCAGAGTCAGGGAAAGGGCCCAGCCCTGCCCGGCTGTCACTTGGGAAGTGTGCTGGGGACCAAGCTAAGGAGAGGCTGCCTTTCTGCAGAGAAAGTGTCACCCAGGATGCGGAGCCTCCGTGCGACTCAGCTTCAAACCCACCCCTTCTATCAGACACAGGCTCAGCAGCATGGGAGCAGCGCCCGGCCCAGCCCTTGAGTGAGGGTCATGCAGGATGCGGAGCCTCCGACTCAGCTCAAAACCCACCCCTTCCATCAGACACAGGCTCAGTAGCATGGGAGCAGCGCCCGGCCCAGCCCTTGAGTGAGGGCACAGGGAGCCCTCCCCTCTGCAGAGGATACTTCTCTTTTCTCTTCCATCTGTTAACACCAAGTCCTCCCAGTGCAGCAGGATGGAGTGCCGAGTAGGTGCCAGCTGCATGGGCCTGTCGTGAAAGCTCTCCAGGAGAACAAAGTGTCCCCAGCATCTTCTCCTGGGGGTAGTTTTGTAGTTGCAGCTCAGTTAGGTAGGGGCAGGAAGTCAGAACTCAAGACCTGAGGGAGAACCAACGAGGCCCCAGAAGGGGCAGATTACTGATTTTGGCCTTTGGCTTTCCACCGTGCCATTCTTAAGGATGAAATGCAGGAGGATGGGAGGCCATCTCCTCACAAATCTGCCCCCTTTTCAAGTACTGGCGGGAGTTGGGGTGGCAGATGGGGGCCGCCCCTGGGTGAGGCTATCCTGTTTGCATAGCAGCAGAGGAGGATGGCCAGGTGGAATGCTCCCTGCTGGACCACCTGGACACCCACACTCGTGTCTAGTACAACTGGAGAGTCTGGACGGCTGACTTCTCAGCTCTCTGCAATGGCTAAGCCTTAGATTATCTTGATCTCTGACTCTGAGGTTGCACAGCTCTATCGAATGCCAGCTTCGTAATTAATTACTCCTTCCTTCAACAGACATCATGCACCAGGAGCTGGGGTGGTGGCTGGGTAGTGGTGATTTGACCGACGGGCCACTGCTGGCACTGCTGGCACAGCCTCTATCCTCTGCCCACTTCTTGACCTGGACTTCTCTGTTTCCCTCGGAGCTCATGCCAGCTGTGGCAGACTTGCCTTGTTGTACAGGGGCAGAGCGAGTGCGTTGGAGGCGTGAGAGAGTGGGCTGAAAGGACAAGGAGCCCCTGTGGGATGAAGGACTGCTGACCTAAGGGCTGGAGGTGTGGGGTCAAGGTCAGATGCGGCTCTGATTCATAGCTTCTGACTTTTCAAAGCTCTTTCATTAATATTACCTTCCTTTATTCTAAAAATGTTTCTGTGGTGTAAATCAAAGCATTAACTTCATCCTTGGTGAGGGGAAAACAAAAACCAGCCGATGAGAAAAAAACAAAAACCAATCAATGACAAAACAGATGTCCAGGGCAGCTTGGTGGTGTGGAGTGCCCAGTGCACAAGTGGCAGGCCCAGAGCCAGAGCCTTCAGCACCTCAGCCCTCCGCCTTCACGCCAGAGGCACGAGGACAGGGGGCTCCTCGGGGGCACATTTGGCCCTCAGACACCTGCAGCCTGTCCCCATCCTTTGTAGAAGAATCAGTTTTCTTTTCCTTTCTGTAACCTTCTAGATCAATGTTTATCCCTGGTCCTCCAAAGTATGTCTCTGATTTGCACGGATACAACTCTGCAGCCATCAGATCTGCAGCCTCGTGTCTCTGGAGCTCCCAGAACTTTTCTATCAGTCTCTGTTACCTCTCTGGACGTCTTATGAGTTGGGTATTCAGCTTCCTGGATTGATAATCTGTATGTCTGTTTTGGTTACCTTTTCTATTCTTTACTGAGGTGAAATTCACATACCACAAGTTAAGTATATTCAAGTGAGCAATTCAGCAGCACTGAGCACAGTTACCGTGTTGCTCAACCACCGCCTCCATCTACTTCCAAAACATGTTCCTCACTCCAAAAAAACCTTCTTACTAATCAGTTTCTCTCCAGTTTCCCCTCCCCTCAGCCCCTGGCAATACTAACCTGCTTTCTGTCTTTATGGGTTTACCTATTCTGCACATTTCATGTTAATGAACCATATAATAGGTGACCTTTTGTGTCTGGCTTTTTACACTTAATGTCCCTGGGGTTCATCTGCACAGTACCGTGTATCAGCAGCTCATTCCTTTTCATTGCAGGATAAAGTCCCATTGCTTGGATAGCCTACGGGTCGCTTACTCACCCATCCGTTGATGCTCATGTACATTGTGTCCACCTTTTGGCAATTATGAATAGTGTTGCTGTGGACATTTGTTTAAAAGTACTGATCTGAATACCCATTTTCAATTCTTTTGGGTATAGATCTAGGAGTGGAATCACTGAGTCTTACATTAAGTCTATGTTTAACTTTCTGACTGTTTTCTAGAGTAGTTGAACCATTTTACATTCGGCCATCGTTTTCACCATACTCTCAATACTTGTTATTTTCCTTTATTTTCTGAAATTGTTCCTTTCTAGTGAGTTTAATGTGTTCTCTGTGGTTTGGTTTTACATTTCCCTAGCAACTAGTGATTTTGAGCACCTTTTCACATGCGTGTTGGCTGTTTGTGTATCTTCTTTGGCAAAAGGATGATTTGAGTTGTCTGCTCATTTTCAAATTCACTGGTTTGTCATTTTCTTGTTGAGTTGTAAAGAATTCTTTACATATTCTGGATACCAGACCTTTATCAGATACATCATTTGCAAATATTTTCTCCCATTCTGAAGGCTGTATTTTACTTTCTTGGTGGTATTCTTTGATGCACAAAAGTTTTAAATTTTGATGAAATGCAGTTTATTAATTTTTTCTTTCGTTACTCATGCATTTGGTGTTATGTCTAAGAATCTATTGCCAAATCCAAGATTATGTCTCTTTCTCCTTAAAATCTTTATGACATTCTTCTGTGTTTTGGGTCATTTACTTGATGCTATCTTTCAAACATCTATTTTTTTCTAATTAAAATATATCTATATCCATTTATATTCTTGATGCATCTTGTTATCTAATTATTTAAAATGATACCTACATCTATATTAACTATATTTTTATCTATGTATATATCTATATGTCTCTATTTTTTGAGGTAGGGTCTCGCTGTGTCACCCAGGCTAGAGTGCGGTGGCATCATCCTGGCTCACTGCAGCCTCAACCTCCCCAGGCTCAGGTGATCCTCCCACCTCAGCCTCCTGTAATTCCTACAGTAATCCCAGCTAACCTATAAATGTAGTAGGTTGTAGGTTGTATATTATATGTGTGTATATATGACTTTCTAGAATTTATTTGTGTTTTCTAATAGTGACTTTGGGGCCATTTTGTTCTTGCCTCATGGCTACAGGACCTTCTCAGTCCCTTTGAGGACACTGTGTCGATCCCGCTACAAGGGCCCACAGCTTCCTCTGTGAGATAAGAGGCCGATGGGCACTTGTGCACCTGCTGCTGCAGTTTCCTTGTTTGATGCTGAGGCTTGCTCTGGTGCCTGGAGCTCCTGGGCTTCCCATTCACAACTTAGAATCAGCGAGTAGCAAGAGAGTTCCCATCATGACCAATGTGTACACGCAGAGCTGCTGTAGACGCAGTTTCTACCTGAGGTTGGATGTGCCAGGAGCCGACCACTTAGTAGTGGGATCCCTCTCTGACTGGTATGGAGGACTTTGTTCCAGAATAGGAAACCTTTGTGCCAGCTGCCTTGACTCTTGCCAAATACCGCATGCAGTTTCATATTTATTTGCTGATTTGTTTCTCTTTTGTTTGATGGCTCTGTGCATGGGAAGGGCAGATTGGCAAGCCCATTTATCTCCTCCAGCGGATAGTAGTTCCCTCATTTATGTATACATTTAGTCAGCCATCCAATATTTATTAAATGTCTATTTTGTGTCAATCACACAGTTGATTTAAAGTAGATTTAAAGATTAAAAGATATGACTTCTATTTTCAGAGAGCTCGCGGATAAGAAACGGGTCATTTAAATGTAATACGCTAGAATAGAAATGTGTCACATTTTTTGAAACACGGAAGGATAATGAAGTCATTGCTTAGTGCACACTCCAAGTGCGGGCTTTGCAAGGCAGAGGGTATTGGAGTGCTCTACTGAGAAGAGAAGGGCTTTGTTGGGCAAAGAGGAGAGCAGCTTCCAAGAAATAGACACTTCCAGGTGAAGATACAGAGACAGAGAGTGTCATGGATTCTAGCGCAACCCCTGAGCTTGGCCCTGCGGAAATAAGGGCTGGTCACTGAGATGGGGAAGTGAGCAGTCAGAGGAGGTGAGTTGAGTCCCACTGCTATCAGTGCCTGTGCGTGTGCATGGCAGACACATTGCTCAAGATGCAATGCCCACCTCCAAGGAGCCTGTCTCCCAGGAAGGAGGCAGACACATTCACCATAATGTTAGCAACACGTGTAAGAAGAGCAATGCACAGAGTGGGGGACAGAACAAGGGTCCTCCCTGCCCCAACCATGGGAGTGTGGACAGTGTCCAGAGAGCCTGGGCCCTGAGCTCAGATGAGGGGGGAGTCAGTGGTGGGGCATGGGTGTAGGGTATTCTAGAGAGTGGGTACATAAAACTGTATTCTCAGCTTGTTCTGGGAGTGGTCTTAGGTAGTAGATAATTCCGGAAAAATAAGATATTTAGGAGGAACTACTGGGATTAGATTATGTCCTACAGAGGGTGAGGGGCCACTGAAATACGAGAGAAGCCCAAGGTCAGATCTGCAAATACAAGTTCTGGTGGATGGACCAGAAATTCTGATTCTAGTTGACAAAGGCTGACCCATTTGATAGGTAGCTCAACAGAACTGGGAAAAGGTAAATCTCAGACAAGAACCTTCAGTTGAGTATTTCCCCAACAAAGGGTCTCTTCGTACCAGTTGCTTCGTTGTAAGTATAGCATTGGTTATTTTAAATGTTTTAATTTCTTTAAAAGAAACAACAAAGAAATAGTTATTAAAAATGCAAGTTCCTTAGAAAATGTCTGCTATGCTCTAAGTCAGAGCAGCCTCTATGGTGGGTAGTGCCAAATAGAACATAGTTATGGTGAGTCTCCCCCTCCCCATCATTTGAAAAATGTGCCTGCCCTCGTCATAAAAATGCATTTTGTGTGTATTCGGGGCTGGCCTTGGCAGAGGAATTATTCTTTCAAGTGATGGGTGGTTTGCTTTGATGCCAACCCAAATTGGATTGTGCAGCCTGACATTACAAATCAATGCCATAAGCACTGCACTGTTTTTATCCTTTAGCGCACAACCAGCAATCCCAAGCCTGGATTCGTTAAAGGTTATGTTTGCCTTAAACTAATTAAAGCCATTTGTATCAAATGACTGGAATAACTTCCCTTTAGAAATAAAGAAAATAACTGAAAGAAGTTAGTTAGAAAAAAAAAAGTTAATTTTATCAACTGAGATGAGAACTGCACTATTAGTTTTATTACTTCTAAATGTGAAAATAAATCAGGTGAGGACTGCATTTTCACATAGATTAGTCTGCAAAAAGTCAGAGCTGACTTGATATGAGCTCTTTGAAGACTAACAGGCCTACAAATGCTAAACCAGGGTGTGTATAAATCACAGGCTACCATAACCACACGACAGAGGGATCCATACAGTTCTTCTGAAGTTATCTTTTGTTTTGGTCATGCCGAGTTCCGAGAAGCAGGAGCGCACTTTTGTGCAAGGGCAGATGCCCTTGTAAGTATCTGCTCATTTAAATCATGCAGGTGGGTCAGATTAGGATGGATTTATCACAAATCCTGATTTCTATCTAAGAGGATGTTTTAAATAAATGTTTATTTCTTTTAAATTAGTTGCTTACTGATGCCCTCCCAGCTAGCTACTGTGCTAGCTCTCCAGCTAGGGACAGGGGCACAAAGACCCCGGCCATGCCCTGAGGACCTCCGAGTCTTTGGTGTAACTTTAATGTGTGTTTTCCTCCCTTTCACACAGTGACAATGCAAAATGCTTTTTTTTTTTTTTGAGCCGGAGTCTCGCTCTGTCGCCCAGGCTGGAGTGCAGTGGCCAGATCTCAAGCTCCGCCTGCAAGCTCCGCCTCCCGGGTTCACGCCATTCTCCAGCCTCAGCCTCCTGAGTAGCTGGGACTACAGGCGCCCGCCACCTCGCCCACCTAGTTTTTTGTATTTTTAGTAGAGACCGGGTTTCACCGTGTTAGCCACGATGGTCTCGATCTCCTGACCTCGTGATCCACCCATCTCGGCCTCCCAAAGTGCTGGGATTACAGGCTTGAGCCACCGCGCCCGGCCTGCAAAATGCATTTTTACAGAGGCAAGAGAACTTTCTTCAGGTCTTTTTCCCATGCCTACTCACACGGCAGACTCAAGGCTTCTAAAGGGACCCGAATATTTGATATACACATGCACACACATGCTCATACACACACGTCCTGTGTGCACACACATGTAGTGTGCACACACACCCATGCACACACACATGCTATATTCACACATATGCATGCACACACACAGATGCTGTGTACACACAGACACACATGCACGCAGTGCTATGTACACACGCATACACAAGTGCTATGTGCACACACACACAGGGTGCTATGTGCACATACATAGATACCTTGCTGTTCAGATTGATTTTGATTTCTGTGTGGTGATTCGAAGCTGCATCTTAACACGAGCAATGCTGCCTTGGGAGAGATGAGTGGTTGTTCCCAATGTATTTGCAAAGAACGTTTGCAAAGGTTTCCCTTAAAATGTTCAGGATAGAATAGTGGCTACCACAAGTTTTTGGAATGCCGCCCGGATGAACAAGTGCATTTTGCAAAGACATGTGGACCCAGAGGAGCTGAGTTTGCTCAGGAAGCGAGAGGGGGACACAGAGCGCCTCTCCCTGCCCCTGGCCTACCTGGCCCACTGCGGGTCTCATCCAGGCCAGGGTCTTCCTTGCTTGCTTGGCCACAGGCAGACGCTGGCAGCAGATGAGGCTGGCTCAGCAGGCTCTTGCCCAAACAGTTGTTAGAATCTACTTCCATGAGCCCTGCCGTGGGCACACCTGTGCATGGCACTGAACGTTTAGCATCTCTGTCCGTAGTCAGGATCTTCCACATGCTATTATTTTTCCCATTCACTGATGGACACATTGAATCTCAGAGAAGGTAAGTGATGCTCCCCCGACTTCGTGGCTAGGAAGTAGCTGAGCGGAGTGCCGTGCTCAGGCCCGCCCGATCGCAGACCTCGGCTTCTGTGCTGAGCACAGACACTCCCTGGTCCCCGGTGTTGCTGGTGGCGCTGTCCCTTCCTAGCCTGATTTCCATCCTCCCAGGCCAGGTGAAAGGAGAGAGGTGGGCCTTAGCTGAGCCTGGCCCCACTCTCCTCTTTCTGTCCCCAGCGACCCTCAGGCTCCAGGCCTTGGTTCCACGGTGGGGAGGTCCCAGCCCTGGCTGAAGAACTGGAGGTTGTGCTTCAACCACGCAGACCAGGGAGCAGCAGGGAGGCCTGGACTCTGAGGTTATGGTCCATGGCGGGCAGTGGCAGGGGTTGTGCCCTTCCCTGCCTGAGCCCCAAAACTCCCTGGCCATGAGAATGGAGCCAGCGGGGGCTTCTCCTGAAGTAGCAGCGTCAAACCCAGACACCAGGGACCCGACTTCCCTTCAAGGTAATAGACGTCGCTAATAATAGGATGCAGTCAGTGATGGGAAGCGTGGGGTTTCACACATCTCCCTCTTATATTATAATCACTTTAATACTGAATCCTTTTTTTTTTTTACAAAAACATTCTTATTTGATAAAATTTAATGATGCAATTTAGAATGTGAATATACTTAGTCATGCATTTATCTTCCATATAGAACTGAAGGTTATATTAAAAGGTATTTTGAAGCTTTAAAATCTGAAGTTCTGAATGCGTATGCTAAGATAACGAATGTGCTAAATACAATATTTTAACTTTATGGCTCAAACACTTAATTTTAACGTTGTCAAAATACACCTAGGAATAGTACAGGCCCCCTCTTGAAATTCTCTTTCTTCTGCAAAATAATATCAGCAGTAGATAGTAGCCTAAAATAAATGTTAATGTGAAATAATATTAGCAGTGGATAGTAGCCGAAAATAAATGTGAATGTAAAAATAAAATGTCCTCATTTTTATTATGTTGATGAGACAGTGTGTAATATCCTGTGTATGTTGTATATGACCTTAGCAATCCAATGCATTGATGTCCTCAGAATTTGTAATTTGCAGAGCTCCCTGCAATGCCCAGTGGCAGCTGTCCCTACGGCTGGGCCTGAGCTGGCCTTGCTCCTGCGTTGCCTGTCTTCTGTCACTCACCCCTGCCTGTGAGCCACGCCACCGTGATCTTAGCTCTGGGACTTTGCATCCCTATCTGCCATTCCTGTATCATATAGATTCTTCTTTATCCCATCTCTACCCATCCTTGGGGTCTGACTTCAATGCCACCATCCCCGAGCTTCTCTCCCCTCTGGGCTGTGTGCTGGAGTCCCTTGCAGAGCGGGTTGGTCATTACCTGCCTGCCAGACCAGGGAGATCATGTCTGTCTTTCTCCCGACCTCCCTTGGGCCTCAGGCCATGCTCAGAGCAGGGCAATGCTTGGCACATATTTTTAACTAAAACATGAAAAAATCATTGCCAGCTCTTTGTCTTGAAGTCAACTGCTGTCACCAGGAGCAGAATGGAGAATTCCAGGACTCCAGACCTGCCGGTGGCCACTTCTCTCCACCCAGAAGTGGGTGTGGGGAATCAGGGATGCCTGGGCCTTAACCTCGCAGAGTCACTACCCCTCCCTATTTGCAAGGGGACAAAACCGTCAGTGACGCATGCATGCAGCTGCTTCTGTCATGGTAAAGTGTAGTTTAAGGCTCCACTTCTTGGCTCTGGATAGCAATGTTTTCACTGACCTCAAAACAAAAGCACAAGAGCCAGAGACGTTACTGGAAGCCCCTCCCCCCAGCCCTCCGTGGTGGTCATGTCAGTAGGAATGGCTTTGTCTGAACTTTGCAGGGTCATACGGCTGGGCTGGCTCAGTCCCCTTGGCTGCTGTCCAGGCTGGAAAAGGTGGTGCCCAAGGGTGGACCGAGGGCTACTCTGGTGATCACCGAGGGAGGGCAGGGCTGTGTTCTGCAGACCAGCCTCACGTGGGATGTGGTGCCCTGAAGGGCACATTCTTCATATTTCTGTTTAGGGCATTCTTGGATTGAAAGAAAAGTTTAAAAGACAGCTGAATGGTGCTGATTTTTGGTGTTTCTGTATGTATAACTCAAGCCAGGAAGCCCCATGGTCCTGACTTGGGCGTGGCCTGGCCTCTTACTGTGACCTGGGAAACACACAGGTGCTGCCCACATGGCTGTGTGGGGGCTGCCCCCGCTGCCCCACCTTGGCCGGTTCCTGTTAGTTTGGGGAGGTGGGCAGGGAGTGCTGCTCACCTCCTGATCCAGGCAGCCCGATCTGCAGCCCGTGGAGAGAGCTGGGCAGGTGTGTTCACAGGAGCCCCGACTTCCACCTGCATGGTGCCGATGCAGGCTCAGCCTCCACTGCTGTCAGAGGGGCTGGAGGCTGGGCTGGTGCCGCCATGAGATAGAACGCTCCGTGATGACATGTAGGAGCGTGTCCCCGAGGGATGGAACGAGCACTGATGAGTATACACAAGTACTGAGCGGGGTTCTCCCGGAACTGCTTTGCTTTCTCATTAAACCATTCATTTGCAGCTCTGTGGAGCACACAGTGAAGTCCCATCTGTTGATTCTGTTGTTTAACTTGATCAGAGAGAGGCTCATAAAGTGCGGAGAGCCAGATCTTCATCCTGGAGTGTGATGAACAGGCGGATGCCTGGGGAGCAGGTCCCGAGGGATCCCGGAGACACCCAGGGCAGGACGAGCGAGGCCCTGAACTCAGTGCTTGCTGGGAACCCACAGGCGAGACCAGGTGTCTCCCAGGTGCTGGGGAGACCTCAGTTCTGGGAGGGGCCTGAAGGTCTCCACACCCAGTTTCCAAATTAAGGACTGTGCCTCTTCCCAGGCCTTGAGGACAGGCAGACAGACAGATGCATGTCCTTGAGGGAGATGTCTCCTGACCTGCGTGGCTAGGGGGCTTCACCTTCTGAGACTTGGAAGCACATTCCATCATCTGGTAGAACTTTCAAGCTGTTTGCAGACCACTCAGAGCATGAGATACTCGTTACCCCATGTATCACAGCTCAGCTGAGAGGAACAAGAGACATTCAGATACAAACCAACCTCGTCTTGTTTCAAAAACTCTTCCAGGGTCCCACGCTAGTCTGCTTCCTTGTTTCCCGGGAAAATCCCCTCCAAGCACCTGGCAGAGTCACCTATGTCACTGTCTTGTGCTAAACCTGCAATTCTAGCAAAGGTAAAACTGGCAACCTCCCTGGGCAAAGGCTTGGGCCTCACATGGTGCCTCCTGCAGAGCGCTCAGCGGGGAGGCAGGGTCCTCAGGGGGCACAGGTGGGGCCTTGGCTGACGCCCCATGCGGAGGTTCCCCCAACTCCTGAGAAAGCCCTGGGAGTAAAGGGAGGAAGAGCCTGCATGACTGTCCCAGAATGTGGAGGCTGCTTCCATCAAAATGGCAACATGCCAGAGTCTGTTTCTAGAGAAAAAATAAAGTGGAAACAGACTTGAAACTACAGCAGGGACTCGAGGGGCTGACGGTTCCTGTGTGCAGTGCGAATGTCATGCATGATCAAGAGGGAAAGAATCTGGATTGTGGATCTAGAACAGTCAGAGGTCAGAGGAGACATGGGGGGTATTGATCCAGGGTCGCGTGCCGAGAGCCTCCCCTTCAGTCTCCCTCTGTGTCCTTAGCTGACGTCTGCCCAGAGCCTGCTGCTCTGTGCCGGATTCGGAAGTGGGTGTTGGCTGCCTCTGTGAGGGACTGTCCCGATGGGGGTCTCAGCACACATGCTGCCCTCTGGCATGTGCTGGGCGTGTTAACGCCCGTAAAAGGGGAGACAGTGTGGTGGCCAAGGGGACTTACCACTGCCGATAGGCGTGCTGCCCTTTGGGACATCCCAATGGCCCTGTGCTGGGAGGAGCAGTGCAGGGCACACACAGTTCTCATTATAGAGGCAACTTGTTTTGATGTCACCTTTAGATTATTGAAGTCACAATACAGACATTTTGCTTGTTCACGTTTATGTACATGTGTCAGTTTTTCTTCCATTCTTTTCTGGCACATGGAGTGTACAGAGTGGCAGAGCTCAGTAGTGAGCTTGTGAGCAATGCCTTTATCCGCTGTGACAGGTGGCCGAAAAGCCATCATCATACACAAGCTTTGCTTTGTGTCTGTGTGGGCATGCGTGTGGCTGTGTGTGTGTAGTGTACGTGTGTGTCTCTTCATATGTGTGTGCTTGTGTATGCATGTGTCTGTGTGTGTGCATGTGTCTCTATGTGTGTACACCTGTCTGTGTGTGCCTGTGTCTCTGTGTGTACATATGTCTGTGTGTGCATGTCTCTCTGTGTGCCCATGTCTGTGTCCGTGTGTCTTGGTGTGTGTTCACAGATCTCTATGTGTATACACATGTCTTGGTGTGTGTGCACTTGTCTCTGTGTGTGTGCACATGTTTTGGTGTGTGTGCACGTGTCTCTTTGTGCATGCCTATCTCTGTGTGTACACATGTCTGTGTGTGCATGTGTCTCTGTGTGTGTGCATGGGTATCTGTGTGTGCAGCATTGCCCTCTCGGATGGGCAGCAGAGCCCCTGATCCAGCTCAAGCACCCAGAGTAACAGCAGTCTTCAGCCCAGCTGTGACTTTCGTGACAACCCATTTGGAGGAACACCCACTGCTGGGTGCTTGCTCTAGCACCCGGAGGGCTTGGCACAGTGGCAGACTGAAGCTCTCCGTCTGTCGGCAGCTGTAATTCCCGCACTGCCTTGAAAGGTGGGCGTTGCTTAAATAACTCAGCCTGGTACTGTGAAATGGATTTATGCTTTGAAAAAAGGTTTCAGGAAAATGTTTTAAATGATGGTTACAAGTTCACATGAATCTCTACTGCCTTCCTCCCTGCTTCCTATCCGTACCTCTGTCTCAATCCCTGTCTTCGTTCTGTCTCTGTCCCAGCCTCCACCTTCTCCTCCTCCTCCATCTAGTCACCTCTTCTTTTCTTGGTCCAAGGTTGGGGTAAAGTCCTACTTCGCTCACCATGTACCTGACACAAGAGTGCTTGGAATTTTTATTTCATTTCTTATACAAATTGTCTGGTTTAATATGTCTGTTTTGCTTTTAACATCCCTGCTTTTGGATAAAGATGAGAACTTTGAGCGTAATTTGTGAATTGCATGGAACTCCCCATCAGCTCATTCATTTACTCATTAAACACACCTGTACTGAGGTCAGACGTGGGCAGGGAGCTGGCTCTGTGGCTCCCTCCCTGGGCACAGCTGGGGCTCAGGTGTCAGTTTCCTCTGGACCGAGCGGGACAAGCCTGCCCCTGGGGTGGGCTGCAGTGCCCTGGTGACTTGGGAGTAGCTCTCTTGGAGGGACAGCGCATTGAAGCTGGTTTTCCCCACAGGCCCTGACATGCCTCCCTACAGGCAGGCCTCCATGCAGGCGTGCTGCACCAGGTGAGGCAGGCACTAGGCTCTCCTCGCTGCCTTCCGCTGACAACCAGGGTGCTGGTGTCGTCATCCCCACTCCTGTTACCCTCAGATCCCAAAGCTCGCTCTGCCGGGTGCAGCACTTCCTGCATCTCCCACCTGGAGCTGGCCTGTCTGTCGGAAGCCTGCCTTCGTCAGCGAAGCAGAGTGCCCCAGGCCCTGGATCACGCTGGTGAAAATGTCCCACCACCTCCCCAGGCCATTCTGTCTAGTGGTGACACCAGATTCTCTCTTGCTGGTCAGACAGAACCCACAGAGAAAATCTGGACTCTGGCTGGGTATGGAGGACAGAGACCAGTGACAGGGGTGGGGTCCTATTAGAGGGGTGGGTTCAGGTTGCAGGGGTGGAGTTCCATTAGAGGGGTGGGTTTAGGTTGCAGGGATGGGGTCCTATTAGAGGGGTGGGTTCGGGTTCCAGGATGGATTCAGGTTGCAGGGGTGGAGTCCCATGATGAGGCAAATTCTCATATTGTAGGGCTGAGTCCTGCTAAAGGGTGGAGTTGCCTCTCGGTACCGAGACCCCTTCTTGTGGAGGAAGCCACGCTCTGGTTCTCCGGTCTGAGCATTTTACAACCCTTTGTTCTTGGAAAGGGAAGTTCAGGATGTTAAAAATGGATGGAAAATTAATTCTCTGCAGCTTGTCAACTCTGTGAAATCACTACCTATGAAAAATTTAGGAGGACTCAGAAATGATTTGCTGTTTGTATGAAAATTATCTCCATTTATAGTGGAGTTCAGTGAGGTGCTCTGGGATCTCAGGAGCCAGCCTTTGCTGGGGAGCAGGCGGGTGAGAGGGAGAGGCGGGTGGAGCTGCAACCGTGGGCCCTGCTCATAGCCCAGCCCCCACCGGGGGACCTCTGGAGCCCTGGCTGACCTGAGTCGTCTCCAACTGCACAGCAACCCAGCCAGCTGGCATCCTCCTGGCCTACTGAGCAGGACCCGGGAAGACCTGCACCGGCTTCAAGGAGGCTCCCAGGGAAATGGCCTCACTGTGGGGTTTCAGCATGTGTGGCTGGGCTTCATGCTGGGCTCGTCCTGTGTGCCGGGCTGTGGTGCTCTGTCAGAGGTGCCCCCGCCCTCCTGCCCCAGTGCTGGCAGCCCCCAGTGCTGTCCTCCTGAGGCGGCAGCAGGCATCTGACTGTGGCCTTATATTCTGGGCAGGTGAGCAGGTCTGTGCAGCACACACTAAGGGGGATCGAGGCCACCACCTATACATCCCCTGGTGAGATGTGGGGATGGACCAGAGAACTCTGGCTCTTCCGGAAACCTAGGGAGTACCTGCCACTCCGACTCCAGCCCCTCCTGTGGCAGTCAAAAGCCCTGTTGGGGGAGGGGCTTCTTGAGGGGTTTGCTCCCCTACCCCCTCCCTCCTTCCCAGTCCTGAGCTACCAGTGGGAGTGACAGGTAGCTGCACAGTCTCCCCTTTCACCAGCTCCTCACCAGTGGGATTTGGCTTTCCTGACATCATCTGGAGGACACTGTGCCAGGTTCTGTCTAGAGGGGCAGGCCCTGGAGAAGGGGTTTTAAAAAGACACCTCCAGGCCGTGCCTCTGTGCTCCCAGCTGCCACCAACGTTCCCTGCATGACATGGCACCCCTTCCATTCAAGTGCCCCTCCGGCCCCTGGGCTTCTCTTGTTTTTAACCCCTGAAATCTGTGTCTCTCCTCCTTCCGCCTTCCTCCGGGGCTGGCAGCTCTTGTGAATCTGGCACTCAGCATGAAGACCGCACGCAGGCACCTTCCCAGGGACAGGGTTCCCTTAGATGCTTTGATTCTCATTGAAGAGGCCGACTCGGAAAATCAATGCCGTCACCACGCCTCATGTAGGACCATATACAACGGGCCCTGAGCGTGTCATTTTTATTATCTTCAGCATAAATTGTATTTTCCCCTTATTTTATTATCAAATTCTTCAAAGGAGCTCAGTACCAGTTAAATAGATAATTTCTACCCTCCCTACTGGGTTACTTTATAATCTAGAAAATGCTCACCTAATCTGCTTTTCTCAGTTGTAAAAAGAGATCATTGTGCCTACTTTATCTCAGCGTCTTGGAAATTATTTTAGAAGGGTGCTTCTAGGGAGGCAGTAGGCAAGATTAAAATATCATTCAGGCGGGCGCAGGGGCTCACGTCTGTAATCCCAGCACTTTGGGAGGCTGAGGTGGGCAGATCACCTGAGGTCAGGCGTTCGAGACCAGCCTGGCCAACATGGTGAAACCCCATCTCTACTAAAAATATAAAAACTAGCCGGTTGTGGTGGCGCATGCCTGTAATCTCAGCTACTCGGGAGGCTGAGGCAGGAGAATCACTTGAAGGTTGCAGTGAACCCACTCCAGCCTGGATGACAGAGTGACACCCCTTCTCTAAATAAAAAATAAATAAATAAATTCCTGATGCTTCATTCAATGTAAGAAGCATTTGCTGGTCTTCAGGTGTGTGGTGACTACACGACATGCCATTGACGGGACCTGCGTCCTGGTGCCACCTTTGAGCTGAGGCCTGACCCCAGGCGATAATGATACCTTTGAGTCTTCACCTTCCGGGCAGTTGAGGAGAACAGGTGCCTCGGGCCTGGATTAATGACTTAAAAGGGCAATATGGAAAAGCTTCCAGAACCCTGACCCCGGGTGATGATGATACCTTTGTCTTCACCTTCCGGGCAGTCAAGGAGAACAGGTGCCTCGGGCCTAGATTAACGAATTAAAAGCACAATACGGAAAAGCTTCCAGGACCCTGACCCCGGGTCAGGCACAAGCAAACCCAGCTCCCCCTTCTTTCAGGGAAACATGGTGAATTGATTGCTGAGCTCTAAGAGTTTCTGAAACTAAGTCTTGCCCAGGAGGTAGTTCACAGTTTTTCTTTCCACAGTGTTCTTTCTTTTTTTTTCTGTTTTTTGTTTGTTTGTTTGTTTTTGTCTGAGACGGAGTCTTGCTCTGTCACCCAGGCTGGAATGCAGTGATGATCTCAGCTCACTGTCACCTTCACCTCCCAGGTTCAAGCAATTCTCTGCTTCAGCCTCCTGAGTCGTTGGGATTACAGGTGCTTGCCACCACGCCCAGCTAATTTTTGTATTTTTATTGAGACAGGGTTTCACCATCTTGGCCAGGCTGGTCTTGAACTCTTGACCTCGTGATCCATCCACCTCGGCCTTCCAAAGTGCTGGGACTACAGGCGTGAGCCACAGTGTCCGGCCTCCACACTTTTCTTAAAGAGATATTTCGTTGCCCCATTTGATTTCAAGGGGCTGGTGTTGAATACTTTTCTGCTGGACGCCCTCACCAATCCCTGCAGCCCTTAGAGAAAGGAGTGTCTTAATTGCTCACAGTGCATCCTCTCACTTCTTCCCCACCAGCAAGGAGCGTTGTGCTGGATTGTGTAAGAGCAGTAAATAAATGCTTGTCAGCTGACTGACGTGGGTGTTTTTAGCACAGCCTTTTTTGCTTCCTTCCAGACTTCCATGCGACCTTCTCAGTTCTCTTTGTCTCTCATCACTGCCAGAGGGAAATTACATTGAAGGCCACTGGGGAGCACTTCACATCTCAGAGTTGGGTTTGATCAATAGAGGCATTGCACGGAAAGGTATTACCGCCATGCCTCTCTCGTAGGGTGGAAATGTATGGCATGCTCCCCGAAGAACTTCAGCCCATAGTCTTACAACTTGTTGATTTTCCTCCATAAACTAGTTCTCCCTGCCACTCAAGGGAGGATTTTATGACAACATCATCAGAGTTTGTGGAGAGGCCCAAAGCAAAGAGTACTTAAGCATGTCAGAGTGGACCCCGGAAGTGGCCCCCGGAGAGCCGTAGAATAAGCACTTCCACGGTGGAATGGCTGAGACACAGACCCCGTTATGTGTGTGAGCCCCTGGTGCCACCCACGCACCTCCAAGGTACCTGCAAAATCAATGACTGTTAAAGAGTGCTGGTTATTAAGAAAAGTATTTAGGGCAAGGCACACACATTTGTCACAGGTATTCTGGGGGTATGTGTCTATGATTAGGGGCTTTAAAATGATCATCAACAATATATTCTCCAAGAAGCACTCACGAGGAGCAGTGTAAATCCGTTTATCTCAAAAGCCAGACTTTAAGATCTGATTTTTACAAAGATCAACTGTTTTCAATATGAAAAATACCTTAATATGTTTTCTCAAGGTAATGGGGAATAAACTAGGCAACGCTGTCCCTATTTGAGAACAGTATTACCGGCTTACGCCCTCCTTGCGGGCTGCGTTTTCTTAACACAGTTTTTCACAATGCATATTTATTTACATGCTCATAGAAGATACAGACACACATTTCAGCCACTGTGATTGCTGTGTGTTTTATAGGCACCTGCCATGTTGAAAACATAGAGTGTATGGCATAAAATTAACACACAAGCTCAGCTTTCCATGCACGACCCCTCCAGATTTCCTCCCTGGGACTTGCTCTTTGCTGTACTTTAGATAAAATTTAAAACAATTCATTTATGGCACATTCTTAGGTAGTAAAAAGCCATCCACTCATATCCAGTCAAAAAATAGGTCTCAGAGCAGTAGTGAGATATGTGGGGTGCAGTAGTGAGATATGTGGGGTGCAGTAGTGAGATACGTGGAGAGCAGTAGTGAGATATGTAGGGTGCAGTACTGAGATACGTGGGGTGCAGTAGTGAGATACGTGGAGAGCAGTAGTGAGATATGTGGGGTGCAGCAGTGAGATATGTGGAGAGCAGTAGTGAGATATGTGGGGTGCAGTAGTGAGATATGTAGGGTGCAGTAGTGAGATACGTGGGGTGCAGTAGTGAGATACGTGGAGAGCAGTAGTGAGATATGTGGGGTGCAGTAGTGAGATACGTGGAGAGCAGTAGTGAGATACGTGGAGAGCAGTAGTGAGATACGTGGGGTGCAGCAGTGAGATATGTAGGGTGCAGTAGTGAGATATGTGGGGTGCAGTAGTGAGATACGTGGAGAGCAGTAGTGAGATACGTGGGGTACAGTAGTGAGATACGTGGAGAGCAGTAGTGAGATATGTGGGGTACAGTAGTGAGATATGTGGGGTGCAGTAGTGAGATATGTGGGGTGCAGTAGTGACATATGTGGGGTGCAATAGTGAGATATGTGGAGTGTTGGGTCATCTAATCACCAGGTTTAACTTCCCTCTTCCCGTCACTTGGGCCTGCTTTGTGTTGGGTCTGTGAGGGCAGGGGAAGGGTGGGCTCAGCTTCCTTTGTGTGCCCCCTTGTCCCTCAATCAGGGGGCTGCTTCTGGTGGCTGCAGGATGGAGGCAGAAGGACAGAGCCCCGGGTTTTTGACGAGGGTTCCCTAGGGCGTGGCTGTGTCCCCATCTGCTAGCCCCTTTCTGTGGTGTAGAGGTAGTGACCCGCTAATCCCCTCTTGTAGATGAGGAGGCGGAGATGGGGTGGGGCAGGATGGCCCTGCAGGATCAGGACAGAGATCCAGTGTCCGGGCTGCTTGATGACCACTGCACCTCGACAAGGAATGGCCTCTGGGAGTGATTCTTACAGAGTTCCGGAAATCTTAGTGCAATTCAGGGACCCTGCTTCTCTTCCTGAGTGACAGTAAAATATTTCCACTGCCCTGAAATCTTTTCTTGACTCGGGCTTGGTTACCCGGTTCAGTGAAAAGCCGATAGTCCCTTTCCCAAGGCCATCCTTGAAATAGACCCACGCACAGAGCTGCCAGGCCGGAGGGCGTCTCTTGGGGTGGTCATGGCTGTGTGGGAGCCCTGTGGTCAGCCTTGGCAGGCCTCTTGTGAGGGAGAAGTATGCCGTGTAGACTCTGTGTGGACACCCTCGTAGAGTGGCAATGATGGAGGAGGCCGGTGCCCTCAGGGATCCCTGCTCAGCATGTTTGCCAGCAGCCTGCACTAAGGGCAGAAGGGCAGAACAGCCACCCAGCCCTGGGGAGAGCCTGCAGGCCAGGGCCTGGTGCAGAGTGACAGTGGTAGACAGGCTGGGCCTTCTTCCACCCGCTCACTGGATGGAGGGGAGCCAGGGGTACAATGCTGTGCTTCTGCCTCGTCCGGACTCAGCACCTCCGGGGATGGGGCCTCTGGGCCACATCTAGACTGCCTCAGTGTTGCTGCCCCACATCTGAAATAAATCTGCTAACTGACCCAACCCTAACTAATAAGGGGCTTCCTCCCAAGGGCTCTGGGGAGGGATGCCTTGCAGACCACCTGGCTTTACAGCTGCAAGGCAGACGGGTGCCAATGCCCACGGACGGCGTGACTGCCGGCCCCATGCGGAGCTATGCAGTTCTCCTTCCAGGAGCTGCAGAGGGGCCCCAGTTTGCAGGGGTCAAGGAGGAAAGGCTAGAAGGTGGGGTGTGCCAGTGGGACCCCCAGTCTTGCCTTTCACTTCCTTCAAGCACAGACATGTGACTTGAAGGGGCCACGGGACATCCTTTCTATGTGTGTGTTTGCATATACGCTCCTGTGTGTTGTGTGCACACACGCATAAAGTGATTTACATGAATTCCCGACCCTCCCTTCTGCCAGGAAGGAACATACCCGGCCTCCCTGCCTGCACTGTCTAGTCTGGAGCTCCGGATCAAGCTAAACAAAGCTCTGCTTCCCAAGGGCCCTGCCCTGCACACGCATGAGACCCGGCCAGGGCTTTCCTTTGAGAACTTACCTATTGTTTTAGGTTGGTGTGTGGTTAGATGGTTTGGGTCCTTCTTTTTATTCTTGGTATTAAACAGTGCTCAACCTTGCTTTCCTGTTTTACCCTGAATCTACTTGCAAAATTTTGAGACTTAGATAGACACTTTTGGATAAGACAAAAATGGAACAGTTGTTGGGAATTTGCAGAATCCCTTCCTCCCCTGAAATAAGTACTTTTCAAAGTGCTGTGGATCTGGCCCCCTGGAAAAGCCAGGGCCCACCATGGTGGCCAGTAAGCCATGGTCACGGGTGGTGTGGTCTGCACAGAGCCCCTCCTGTCCCCTTGGCAGGGCCAGGACCAAGGGCAGCCCATCATGGCCACCAGCTGGCAGAGCCTCAGCAAGGCTGGTTCTTCTGTCCTACACTGGCCCTTTGTCCTTCTTGGGAAGGGCCTGTGTCCTATTCATCCGTGACTCAAGTGGCCCAGTTCACAGGGCGCAGGTTGACATCACTGGAGGAGGCTGCTGACTTCCCAGAGCACTGGGGGCCCCAGAATGTGAGAGAGCAGCCCCAAGACACTCACACGCCTGGGCACAGCACTCCCATCCTGGGCCCACTGGGCTGGGAGTGGTGAGAGCTGTCATGGCCTCACCCTGGTGATTGTCACCAGGTGGACAACAGCCAAATCTTGGGCCACCCCGTTTTGGACTTGTTTCCTGCTTGTCCTTCTCCAAGAGGCTGAGTCCAGGATGGAGTGGACACTGCCTGAGTCCAGGATGGAGTGAACACTGCCTGAGTCCGGGACGGAGTGGACACTGCGGGCACACACAGGCACAGGAGAGGGATGCCAGGAGGTTGGGCCAGGGAGTCCAGGGGTGCATGTGTGTGCCCAGGCCTCTGGCCCCTGCAAACCCATCGTCAGGTGCATCCTCACTTTGGGATGAGAACTTTGTCACTAGACTTCAACCCAAGGACAGGGCAATGTCACTTTCCTGTGGAATGCACAGGGTCTACCGATCAATTCGAATCTTCAGGGCCACATTTTGTCTTTGATTGCTTAGGTTTTCCAAACTACTGTGACAAATGAAATGTTAACGACAGCTTCTTTGGCCCAACAGATACAAGGACAGAGCGGGGCCGAGTGGCCCGCCCACCTGCCCTGATGCTGCGGGCCCAGAAGAAGAGCCGGGCTGGGGACAAAGAAGACAAGGTCAGTTTCGGGGCTCGTGTGTGTGTTAAAGACACAAAACCCTGGGTGTGGAGATCCAGGACCAGAACACCCTCATGCTTGTTTGCTATACGATGTTTGTGAAATGACTGACATCTGCTGTGTGAAGCAAAAGGACCTGGCACTGAAGGGGCCAGGTGAGGCCTGGAAAGCAGGGATGCAGCCTTTGCTGGTCCTGCCAGATCTGGGTCTGGAGCTCCCTAGGGGACCCTGTAGGGAAAGACTTTGGCTTCCATTTGAACTTTGTCCATTTTCAGAAGGAAGAGAAGACACACAAGTTAGTCAAACTCAGACAGCACTTAGGCAAGAGGAAAGAAAAGCCAAGCTCTCATTCTAATTTCAGGTCTTTCTCTTCATTGGTTTGCCAAATGGCATTTTAAAGACTGACCAGGACAGTGCATTTGAAGCATTTCATGTTTTTAATAGTACAGTCCTTCCTCTCAATAACCCAACGGAGCCACTTTTATTACTGCATTTCAAAATCACAAATCACACTTAATTTGCTCTCACCTGTCAAATACACTGAAGATGCTGGTGGGACTCAGTTACTTGTCAACGTTCTCTCTTACTTCACCTTTCTAAGGTATTTCTCTGCCTGAAGTCACGCTGCGAGCTTTCTGTTCTCCCTGGTTTTGCTTCCGTGTCTCCTCTGAGTTCTTCCAGGATGTAGTCGCCCTGTTGTTCACGTCTCCTCCTCAGTCATCGGTGCGGGTGTTCAGTGGTGAAAATTGATCACACATGTTAGTGCAAATTAAACTTTTGCCCTCTGAGGTATGACTTTTCCGATTTTTCCAGATTAACATCCAGGCCAGAATTACATGTTAATTACACAGATAGCCTTTCTAGTGCCTTAAATAACTCCTTTCTCCATCACGCGGTTCTTTGAATCTAATTCACTTTTATGACTTCAGCGTGGAACAAGAGTTTTATACCATGATTAGCCGTTTTTATCGCCAACAGGAAATCATAACCAGCATGCATCTCATGGAGAAGACCTCGGTAATTAGCAGTAGAGAACCCCAGCCTTGCCAAATTTAAACGTTAGTCCCCATCACAAATTACATCCTACTCTATTTGCTTGAATAATTAGCTGAGGTAATCTACCACTCACAGACTTCTTGGTGAGTTTCTACTGTTCAATTAACTTCATAATGAAGTCCCCCCTAGTTTTTCTAATTGGATTGGTAATATAAGCTCTAGTCTTAATATATATTTTTTGAGACAAGTGTTTCTGAATGCTCTGTTATGCCAATTAGTTATCCTGACCTTATTTTCTCACAAGAAACAAAGGTATTTCCTGCTACTAGAAAATCTATAAAAATTTTATTCGTAAACTTACAAACTTAAGGATAATGTTATAATATACATTACAAATCATGTGTAAAATACCAAAATGCCAGGATGAACGTACATGAAACAGACCACTCCTTTCTTCCTGGTAATCCCTTGCGTGATGTTCGAGAAGATCCCCTTCCCGGGTTCACCCTCACGCTGGAGACTGTGCAAGATGCTTCTGGCTGAGCGCTTTAATCTCCGTGTTTCTTGTCCTCCCTTCTGGGCTGGCATCTCTCAACATGGGCCACTCACTCTGGATAACTCGGTCACCAAGACACAACTTCACTCTGTTTTCCATGGTTCTACCAAACTGTCACATTAGACAGACTTACTCGTTTGGGCTTTATCTCACCATTGTCTCTTATAGACCCTCGAGATTTTTTTAATTTTTGTTCTAATCTTATGTTTCTGTGCCTCCGTAATTTAGCACTTTCCTTCCTAAGCACTCTGTTTGAAAGCAGCTGACATAGTGCAGATGGGCCCTGGCCCAGCGCAGCCCTCAGGGACCCACATGTGCTGGGCTTTGCCACAGCATCCCCAGCCTCCTGCGCATGGCTGAGGTTGCCCTGGGGGCTCCCCAGGAGGACTTTGGAGCATTGACTTCATTTAGTTTTGGTTGGTCGAATGGTTAATCATCTTCCCACCTCCACTACCTCATAAAGTACCAACATCAACAATGGTAGAAACAGAGATTCTAAACTTTTAGGATGATTTGCCATTTTTTTAATGAATCGAGTATTCTAATCGCACCTGACATTCTCACCTCAGAACCAGGTTGCTGCTTTGAATAAGGCGTTGGTATCTTTTAATCCCACCTAATTTTCCCAGAGAGAGGACATAATCTATCAGAGCATTCTAAGTTTGAGATTAAAACCATGGAAACAGCTGGAAGAGGAAAAAAGAAAAAATTTCTCACACGAGAATTTATTATACTTCCTGTGAATTCATTTCTTTCTCACAGCCTTCGAAGATTGTGCTGATACCTCCTTATTTTTTTTTTTATTTCTCTTTGTGATATATGGTTCTACCGGCAAGAATTTGGTTCTTTCTGCCCAGTAACATCTGCTGTCTGTCATACATCAATATGGCTAAAGGAATTCATCTGAATTGTGGGCCTCTGTTTATGTTAGAGTTATGATGGACCATATTTTTAAATCTCAAGCAACTTTTATTTTTCTCCAAATTTTATTCCTAGTGAATACTGATCAAGTGTCCCAACCATAGCTTATTTTTCTCTCTTTTTAATTTTAGGGCATAAATCTTCATTTTATTCTAGGTGATAAATTTTCTTTTTTTCTTCTTTCTTTTTTTTTTTTTTTTTTTTGAGACGGAGTCTCACTCTGTCGCCCAGGCTGGAGTGCAGTGGCACGATCTCGGCTCACTGCAAACTCCGCCTCCCAGGTTCAAGCGATTCTCCTGCCTCAGTCTTCCGAGTACCTGGGACTACAGGTGCGCACACCACACACAGCTAATTTTTGTATTTTTAGTAAAGACGGGGTTTCACCATGTTGGTCAGGATGATCTGGATCTCTTGACCTCGTGATCCGCCCACCTCGGCCTCCCAAAGTGCTGGGATTGCAGGCGTGAGCCACCGCGCCCGGCATTTCAAACTTTCTTATTTCTTAATGGAAACGTGGACCAACCGAGCATCAGAATCAGAATCATTCCCAGGATGCAAAACAGCCCCCACGAGCCCCGCCCCCAGCTGGATGGTCAGGAAAGGCGGGAGCCTGGGAAGGAACCGCACTCTGTGTGGCACAGTCGTTATTGAGGAATATGGGTTTGTTGCTTCCTCCTGCCTTGACGGGACCAGGATGTGGCAGCCCCAGCTTTGAGGTTCTCTGCCACTAAATGCTGTTGTTTTCATGGCACAGTGACTCCCACTGCCGGGTCAGCTCATTTCTGGGGAGGAAACCAGTGAGATTTTCTGTCCCAAAGACATCAGACCTCAGATGCCCTCTCTTGGCTGCCTCTGACCATCTCTGCTTCTGGAAAAGCAGGCAGCTTAGACAGCTGGGGACAATGAGGGGTGCCTTTGTCCGGGTGATTCTACCCAGTCTGCTCCGCATTGATTCCGTGTCCCCGGCAGAACCTCCCAGCCCAGGCACTGCTGTGCTGAGGTCATGATCTCGGGGCTGCTATAAGCAGCCTGCCTGCAGGAGGTTTGTTTATTCCTCCCTTCCTTGCTTATAATCGAAGATGAGTGTTTAAAATTAAAAGTCACTCTCCTGTCTCTTTCTGTTGAAAGGAACCTCCGCCGATGCTGGGGGGAGGAGAGGACAGCACAGCCAGAGGCAACAGGCCAGTGGCCTCCACCCCAGTGCCCGGATCCCCCTGGTAAGACACCCCAAAGCCCAAGAGCCACTAGCAATGGCGTTGTCTGGTCCTGGCATTTGTCCGACGTCACCAAAGAGACACTGCATGTTTCTCAGGCATCCTGTGCCTTAAAAAAATGAACTTGCAGCTCCTGGCAGGTGTAATTCTGCACTGTGGTCACATTCTGCAGAAAGAAAAACATAGCGTTTAAGTGGTGAACTATCCTGCTCTGATCTATTTGTGCATATGTATTAAAATGATAATGCTGTTGCATGTCTATCAGCGAAAGGCAGTGGCTGAAGAAAGTGTAGCATGCCTTACACTTCAAAAGATCTGTTTTCCCTCCACTCCAAGAAGAATCGTAACCGAATGGCTGTTAATTAAAGACGTGGCTGTTCTGTCTGTCGCCCTGCGTGGCTGCCTGCTCTCGGAGTATGCCACGCTCCAGACACCCTCCACGAGGGAGCCACAGTCTTTGGTTTTTTAAAATGCCCTTTTATAATGGAGTCATTTGGAAGCAGAATAAAAGGTTATTACAGTAAAAATTAAGTTTAAAGCCTGAAGATGAGAGTGCAGTATACAGCTGGGAGGAACAGCTAATTTAAAGAACAGAAATAGCAACCACTTGTGTCAGCTCAATGTGCCAGCCAGGTACAGAAAGCAGCCAGCTAAGGAGCGCAGGGCCCCTACCAGCCTTGCATAGTGAGTGAGCATGTCCCTGATGACCGGGCCTGCTGTGCTGTCCCCTGACCCTCTGATTTTTAGGGTGAACTTGGTTCCAATCTGGACAAACTGGCACCCCTGCCTTGTATGCCATGGTCAGTGTCGGTGGCAGGCACCCAGCGCCTCCAGCCTTCCATTTGTAGCTAAAGCTCCTCTGCACCCTGGGAGTGCCTCGGGATAAGGCCTCCTTGTACTAATATTGTGCTGTTTTCCAACCACCCATTCTCCAACCCTTACAATTTAAGTCAATTCTGATGCTAATTAGTGGGAGTTAGTGTCAAACCCCACAGGCTGGGGCTCAGTCCCTCAGGCTGCCCTGCTTTAGACATTGGCTGCAAATGGGGTCCCCCAGCTGCCCATACATCTGCCCAGCTGACCACAGATTTGGGGTTCCCATGACTTCCTCTCCACTTCAGTGGTGATTTGCTAGGACAACTCGCAGAACTCAGGAAGCACTTTAGTTGGCATTACATTTGTCTTATCAAGGATACCATTCAGGAGCAGCCAGTGGAAGCAGTGCTCAGGGTAAGGTATGGACCTGACTGAGCTTCTGGGCCTCCCCCGAGCCACCCTCCCAGTACCGCAGTGTTCACCAGCCTGGAAGCGCTCGGAACCTCATTGTTTTAGAATTTTAGCAGAGATGTAACTACTTAGGCATGACTGATGAAATCATCAGCCAAGTGAGAGGACTCAGAGGGTTGGGCAGGGCCGAAAGTGGCAACCCTTTGGTCAGGCGGTTGGTGTCTCTGGAGACCAGCACCCTCCCTGAAGCTACTCAGGCGTCCTGGAATCATTTCCTTTGTGCAGCCTCAGGCATGGTCAGGGACTTGTCCTTGCTCAGGAAATTCTAAGAGTTTGGGAAGCTCTGTGTCAGGAATCATCTGGAACAGAGACCATATACATCCCTGTGCTGCTTAACGACAGGGGTATGTTCTGGAAACGCATCCTCGGGCAGTGGCATCTGACATCCTTTTGTGCACATCACAGGGTACTCTCACACAGGCCTGGTGGCATGGACTCCCGCAAGCCCAGGCTGCATGGCGTAGTCCGTGGCTCCCAGGCTGCAGACCGTGTGGTGCTGACTGCATGGAGGCAGTTGTGACACAGTGGTGGAGATGTGTGTGTCTAAACACATCCCAACGTAGAGAGGGTATGGTAAAATTCGGTATTATAATCGGACGGGACCACCATGGTATGTGTTGTCGGTTTGTGGCTGAAAGAAATGTCACTGTGCGGCACATGACTGCACGTCCATTTGACGATGCCACAAACTGTTTGAGAGCTTCTACAAGCAAACTCTCCGATGTCTCCAAGGCAGGCAAACTGCTGCACATCGCACTGCGGGATTGGGAAACATTCCCTGAGACCCTGTGGAATCCTCACGCAGCTTCCGCCAGGCTCCCCTGGGGGGTTGCAGGGATCCGGAAGACTTGACCTTGAGCACTAGAGCCTTCTCACTGTGAAAGCTGCGGCTTTCTTCTCCAGCGATATTGTGTTACCATGAGCAAGGCTTCGTGGGATCCAGCAAATCAGAACGGTTCCCTGGCTGCTGCACTCCCCTCCCAGTCGTGGGTCTTTGCCGATGAATCGTGGATAGGTAGGGGAGTCTGTTGGTTGCTGTGTGATCACACCTGAAAGCACACTATCCCTGCGGCAGTAGAGGTTCGGCACAGGAGCAGAACAAGGGAGCTTGGTCCACATGGGAGGGCGGACCCCACGCAGGACGAGGACTTAGCGGGTCCTCGTGAGTTTCTGAGCGTGGAGCAGCTAAGCCCGGGGTACTTGCAGATGAGGGAATGAATGGGGGGTGCTGGGGATGGGAGGTAAGGGCGGCTGCGGTCAGAGGGAGTGGTGGGGTGTAGGGCCACGGGCTTGAGGAAAGGTGGGTGAGGACTTGGGCCTGGGATCACAGAGGAAGGACGGCCAAGGTCCCATGGGACCTACAGGTCTTCCTGGTCTGCACAGTGACTGGTGCCACTACGGCGGAGGTGCCGTGTGGGTTCCTGGTCATGCCATCTTTAACTGGCAAGCATGAGGGCAAGAGGGAAATATCCAAGGAGCCCCAGGGGGCGCCTCCTGTGTTACAAGAGGAGCGAACACCTGCGAGTGGACGGAGAAGCTTCATGCTGGGAGCACACTGCTTGAATCAGATCTAGGCTTTGCCTGCTGGGACCTGTGCAGTATCATAGAAGGATGGAGAGGTGGCTGATGCTTCACTGCATGTCTCGTTTCATGTTTAGTCTAACCTCAGCCCCACCTGAATGGAGAGAGAGCCTAGGCTTGTTTGAGCAGCTGTTGGAATATGGATGTATTGGCAGACCGCCATCAGACCTCAGAGAGTGGGTTGGCACATATCCTTAAAAGTGGAGGCACCCTCGACATTGCAGAGTGAGGGGGTCACTCCAGATCTCAACTTCTCCCGTGGCCGTGTGCTCTGTCAAGGAGGGCTTTGTGTGCCTCGTGATGTGACATCCTCACTCATGTCAGCATGATGCACACAGGCCTGGGAACAGCACTCTCTCCTCACACTGAAACCTGCATCTAGGAAAAGCTCTCTCCACTGTGGGGTGGGGTTGGGGGGTGGGTCTATGCCTATTTCACTTGATTAGCTGAATTATCTGCTGCTGTCTTGCTTATAGAGATTTGCTAGCAGTCAGCCTTTCCCCGGAGTCAGCCAGGGTCTCACGGAGACACACTGGGAGCTCCAGGGACAGGAGTGGGGCTCTGTCATCTGTCTCATTTTCCCTCACCCATTTGAAACAACCCATGCTTAGAAAGGGTGTCTTCGCCCAGACAGAGAATGTCTCAGACACTGTGGCCGCCTTGAACTTTCTAAGAAGACCACAGGGGGTCTCAGCAGGAGCTTGGCAGAGCCCCCAGGACTAAGGAGGCATTGGGGAGGGGCCCCAGTGACAGCTTCTGCCGGAAGCACAACAGTCCATCCCTGCCACATAGATGAGCTCCTTGGTCTTCATCTCAGCTACGGAACGCTTAGACTGAGAGGTCAAGCCCACAGTGCTCTGTAAGGCTCTGGCACATGGCTGGCAGGGCACAGTGTGGTTTGCCTGTTTGCCCTGAGCTGACAGAAAGGAGCCCTCTCCCCAGGACGCATGCCCCTTTTCTTGCTGAGGCCCCGAATCGCGAGTGAGAACCTGCCTGCCCCGCAGAAGGTCATCTTGGCCGAGTGTAAAGCAGGAAAAGGTCTTGTGCTTGGGGTTCGGGGCTGCAGTGGAAGTAGGTGGGAAGGATGGTGGGCAGGGGTCAGGTCTTAGAAGGCCAGTTCACGGTCACCTGGGGGACCCCACCGGCACTGTCAGTTGAACTGGTGGCGGGGTTAGCAGGCACGGCAGCGGAGGAAGTTCCAATGGCTCCAGATGACTCTCCTCCCTCTCATGGCCAAGCCCAGAGCTTGCTGCCTGTGTCTCAGGGAGTCTCCTTCTGTCTGTCCCGTGACCGCGCATCCTCTTTGCAATGGTCCACTTGGCAGTCAGAGACCAGGCCACCTTCAGCCAGGCAGGGGTGGTGGTCCAGGCTGCCAGCTCAGGCCAGATCCCAGAATTAGCTCTGCTGTCTACGTAAGTATAGACCTCAACCTTCTCCTAAGGAAACCTGGCTTCTAGAAGGTTCCACATAGGTGGACCAGCCAAGCAGACTGGGCTAAAGTATTCTCCGAAAGAGTTCCTCTTGCATATCACAGAGCCATCTGGGGGCAGCTGGAATTGGGATGATAAGGAGGTAAGGAGTTTTGGAATCCACTCAACACATCTGCAACAAAAATCAAATTAGTCTTACTCTTGGTTAACTTTTTCATGTAGTTATTAAATACATTTTGAATAAAACTGGAGCTGAGAAATGGAGTGTTTGAGAAGACAGCAGAGTGAATAAGACCCTCCATCTCCTGTGTGCAGTTACAGGGAAGAAGCTCACTTTCAAAGGTGAAACTCCTCCAGCATTTTTCTGATTTGCGTCTGCTCTGGGGAAAGCGTCTTAGAAAGCAGTGAGGTGGTAGAAACTGGTTTAAAAGTGATGAGAGCAGAAGGTGATGTTTCTCCAGTTCCCTGCAGGAGCTGGTGCCCCCTGCTAGAGCTCAGTGAATCCATACGGAATGCCAGCAGTAGACGGGCAGCATCCTTAGCTATTCTTAACTATGTGGGAGTCTCTCTGCTGTTCTCACTGCGGAGAGGTGGCCAGACGCAGGGCCTCCTTGAAGGCATTAATGTAATGCTAAGCACTTGAGAAATGGAAAATTAACACCCTGACCGGAATAAAAATGAAGGGCCATCTACCCACTCTTGTCTAATGGCCTGGGCCAGTTTAACCATTAAAATTGGTGTCGAAGTTCATAGTAACTTCTGTAGCCAACTCTGCTATCTGAAAACCTATTCCGCATTCTCCTGCTGGGTAGTTTCAAGGATACCATGTCCCTGGCATGGTATTTTAAGGAGGATAAAGGAAATGAAGACTATGCATTTACTTTCATACAAGGTGAAATCCGATCCTCCTCTAGAGAAGGTGTCATGGTAATAGTTGCAATGGAATTTGAATTACTTTTTTTTCAAATCTTCTTTAAACGTTCAGGCATGTTAACAGTAGAATAGCATTATATTAGTCTCCTTAGGAATTTCTATATCTTCTTTTTTTGCGATTTGGCTTTACACACAAATAGTAATTTTGAGGGAATTAAACCACTCCCACTTACTGGCAATAAAAAGGTTTTTGGAGAGTTGATGACATGGGAAAGTTTCAACAGTAATTGCTTGAAAAAAAATCCATAGCTTTTGGGCTAAATGACAATATATGTCAAAAACTATGATTAATCAGCATCTTAAAATTATTTAAAAGACTATAGATTTACAAGAAGTTAGCTATTTTTTTGTGAAATTAAAAATATATATTAAATATTGGTTTTAACATTATATTATTTCCTAAAAAATTCAGATTGCTACACTGCAGGTCTTATATCATGGTCTGTTAATAGCACAGATCAAAGTTCTCTCTAAGATGGCTTATAAAGATATGAAAGTGCACTTTAAGAAACTGACAGTGTCAGAAGGCGCCACTTTCTAGCAAAGCTGATTCACGTTTTATCCTAAGAGGCAAAAGTCATTGAAAGGTAAGAAGTACGGGGCACATTATCAAAGTGAGTATGGTGCGTTCCTCTGATGTTAGTAAATGTGTCTAGTCAAAAAGCCAGCAGCTGATTCCGCATTTCTGCCTTGGAGAGGTAAGAGCTGTGGGCAGACACCATCCTAGAAATGTGATTTGTGAACTGTTGTAGGTGTGAGCATCTTTCAAAGGGCTGTTTTGTATTTTCAAATCCCAGGGATACGCTTTGGTTCTCCTGATTTCACGTTAATGACTTGTCCTTAATTCTGACTTCATTTTATATTTCAGTACCTGGGGGTAACATCTTTTTGTATTAGTTCATAATTATTTATTGGGCTTGACATTTAAAAATTGTTTCTCTGGATTTTCTAAATACAGGTATTGAGCATGTTTGACTTTTGAAAAACTAGTATCAAAATCATGTTCTGAGATGAAGTTGGTAGAACTTTTCCAAAAAGAAAGGAAAAGTTTCCCAAGACATCATACATTTGGATGGTGTTCACGAAGAAAAAGGTGATTAGAAATTATGGTGATTAAGAGAGATGCGGGGCTCGGTCACATCAGACTGAGTCAGTTTCTCCGTGCACCGTCCTCTGACTTGCGGTTGCACTCGCTAGGCTGAGGGACATCGCGTCGGTCTTCCTTGACTGAGTAGTACTTAAGAGAAACCAAATGTCACTTCAGCCCTTTTGCATAATTGAGTCTTTTATTATGTCAGAGAAGGGACAGGAGGTGTCACTTGTCGAGGAAGGGACTCTAATGTTGAAGTAAATGTCAGTGTGGTTTAGTGAGGGAGGAGGATTTGGCGGGGAAGCTGCCATTTAGCTCACATTTGAGAGGTCTGGAGGGAGCAGCTCATGGAGTGGGGGGTGGGCCATGGGCAGTGCCACCTCCAGTTCCCTCTGGGCTGATTTTCCCTGGTCCTCAGGCTACCTTGCTTTCACCCCCAGGCAGCCACCGACTCCCGGACGTGCTGTCAGCCCCCTGCCTCTATGGGGCAGGTAGCAGTTCTATCCATCTTCGACTGGCGACTGGTGGGGAGATCAGAAATCGGATGAGTCCCTGGGTTTAAAGAAAGCTGGGACTCTGCTGGGTGCAAGAGCAGGGTGACACCCCTTTCCAACTCCATAAAGACCGGCTCTCTTGGCAGCCCCCAGCCCGGGTAGAGCCCAGCTCTCGGTGGAAATCTGTGTTCTCAGAGGCTGTCTGGGCCAGAGGCTGCCCTCCCGGCAAGACTCCGGGGGCTTGCGTCTGCGCTGCAAGGCTGGACACAGCTGGCAGGGCCCCGAGTGGCCTCGGCTCAACATGACTATGGAATAATGGTCTTTCCCTGTGGCTCATTATTTAACAATGACAAAATCTGTTTATGTGAAATAACTAAAGATGGATTGGTAAAATCTTTTAAGAGTTATGCCAAGAAGTTAACAGTGATGCCTTTAGGAGCACAGACGCCTAAGCCCAGGGCAAGGGGAATTTTGTTTTCAGCCAAGAAGCCTCCGTTGTTGGTGCAGGGCAGGGACGTCCTCACCCAGCTTGTCCGCCGTCTCACTTCCAGCCCCTCCCTGGCACTATTTCCTGGTGTCTTTTTACCTCAAAGGAGGAAGTAGGGAAGCCTGTGCTCTTGGGAGGCTGAGGTCGTGTCCCCAGGCTCCTGGACTCACCGTGCAGCAGGCACCAGCGCCTGGAGCACCTTCTGTCTAGAACGTCACAAGCCGGATCAACTTTCGAGAAAGGATAGCGAGACGACCCACGGCCTGAAGCGGAGAGGCCACACGGTCACTTGGCAGGTGCCCGGCCCAGGCTGCCCCCGCAGTCCCAGAACAGCATGTCTGTGCATGCTCGTGTCCTTGTCTTGCATATCTGTACCTTCTTCTCAAATTAAGGGTTGGTGGTCGTGGGAACCATGACCAGACACGGCTGGGCTGGAGAACCTACTCAGGCGGGAAGAAAGGCAGGAGGGAGGTCTCCACACACTCCTCCTGAAGTCCTTATAAGCCCTAGTTCTTCATGCAGCTGCCAGGTGGATGGGCCTGGGCCACTCAGTCCTGCCCAGGTCAGGCCCTTCCCAGATACAAAACCCCAGAAAAGGTGGGGAGGGACTAGGAGAGGGAGAGAAGACGGCAAAGGGCACTGGGCGCAGCCCTTTCATTCCGAGAGCTCAGCCCCGTGTGTGGCTCTGTCCACCCCCCAGGATGCTCCTGGAACAGGGCACTCAGGGATGAAAGATGGATGGAGACAGGGATCCCGGGAGAGCCTCTGTGGAGTGGGGGACTGGGAGGGATGCATTCCCTCCCCACCAGCCAGCTGATTTTGAAGCTTGGGGTCCTGCTATTTGCAGGATGAGTGTGGGAATCCTTTCATATGACAAAGCAACAACCTCAGTGTTTGTTCAGTGAAACCCAGGTCTTCAGATATTGCGGCTGCTTGGTGTGGATGTACTGAACCAGACTTAAATAACTCTGATGCACTAACTCTATCCTCTGGGATATGGGGACAGTTAGAGAGAAGAGGGAATATGGCAGGTATCCAGAAATTATAAAGTGTGATTAAAGGAGGGGAACACATGAATATTACTTAGAATGGGCATAAAATGGTACATAAAATCAATTCTGCATGTTACAGCTGGCTCTGTCTAGTGGAAGCCAACCGTAACGAGTGGATGGGTGGATTTCTCCGGGGGAACTGCGTTTATTTACCAGCTACCCGCTCTGGTTCAACTCCATGCATTTCCCCAGGGCTCAGGAGCTGGGCTCTTTGTGGCCTGGATATAAATGGGTGGCGTGTTAGTTGCCATCGCTCGGCCTCCTCCTGGGTGTAATCTCTTACCAAGTCCTAATTAGCTCCACTCCTCGCTGGGAATTGGGAGCTGTTTCCTCACACTTTGGGGCATTCCAGGATGCTGTGCTAGCTGCTCCCAGCATGGGGATGCACCTTGGGCGTCTCTGCATCTGAGAACCAGGGACCTAGAGTCAGTGCATCCCTAGGCACTGCACTTACAACAAACGCTGGCCTAGGATCTGGGGAAAATTTGGCTGAATAAATATAAGTCCCCAAATGTAAAGCTCTTTCTTAAGTTAACAGCAAAGCTGGAGGCCAGCTGGGAAAATCCCTCAGAAAGTCGATGAGAAAATGATGAGGCCCAGTGGATAGGGCCGCCTGGAGCATTCCACCAGGACTCTGGAACACAGGTTTCTAGGGTCTCAGTGCATTTGATTCTCTAGGGAATGAGCACATGGGGCTTCGGGTGAGCGGCCCAGCAGAGGAGCAAGGGAATCCAGCTTCCTCACACTGCCCTGGCCTTTGGTGAATGTGCTTTGGTTTTCTGTGGAAAGTAGGACATCCGGGGAAATTCAGGTGGGTCCTGCTGCCCTGACTGGAGATGAGTCTAAGCCAGGCAGCCCTGTCCTTTTCTCCCTCTGCTAGAAGAGGCCATACACCTAGCATCCTCATACACCACTCAGCCTAGTGTCTGGGAGGCTTCAGTGGGACTCTCAACTCTGCTGCACCTCTTCCCAGGCCCACTAACACTGACGCCTGCCCAGGACCCCTTAATGAATTCACTCGCCCAGACCCACTGATATGGTTTGACCCTGTGTCCCCTCCCAAATCTCACCTCGAATTGTAATCTCCGTAATCCCCGTGTATCAAGGGCAGGAGCAGGTGGAGGTAATTGAATCATGGGGGCAGTTTCCCCCATGCTGTTCTCATGGTAGCAAGTGAGTTCCCATGAGATCTGATGGTTTTATAAGCATCTGACATTTCCTTTGCTGGCACTCATTCTCTCTCCTGCCACCCTGTGAAGAGGTGCCTTCTGCCATGATTGTAAGTTTCCTGAGGCCTCCCCAGCCATGTGGAACTGAGAGTCAATTAAACCTCTTTTCATTATAAATTACCCAGTCTCAGGTATTTCCTTATAGCATTGTGAGAATGGACTAATACAGTAAATTCTTACCAGGAATGGGGTGCTGCTATAAGGATACCTGAAAATGTGGAAGCAACTTTGGAAATGGGTAACAGAAGAGGCTGGAACAGTTTGGAGGGCCCAGAAGAAGACAGCAAAATGTGGAAAAGTTTGAAACTTCCTAGCGACTTGGAGGACTCAGAAGACTGGACGATGTGGGAAAGTTTGGAACTTCCTAGAGACTTGTTGAAGGGCTTTGACCAAAACATCGATAGTGATATAGACAATGAAGTCCAGGCGGAGGTGGTCACAGATGGAGATGAGGAACTTGTTGGGAACTGGAGTAGAGGTCACTCTTTCTATGCTTTAGCAGAGACTGGCAGCTCTTTGCCCCTGCCCTAGAGTCTGTGGAACTTTGAACTTGAGAGAGATGATTTAGGGTATCTGGTGGAAGAAATTTCTAAGTGGCAAAGCAGTCAAGAGGAGGAAGAGCATAACAGTTTGGAAAATTTGCAGCCTGACCATGCGATAGAAAAGAAAAACTCATTTTCTGGGGAGAAATTCAAGCCAGCTGCAGAAATTTGCATAAATAACAAGGAACCAAATGTTAATCACCAAGACAATGGGAAGACTGTCTCCAGGGTATGTCAGAGACCTTCATGGCAACTCCTGCCATTCCAGGCCTGGAGGGCGCTAGGAGGGTCCACCTGCTCTGTGCAGCCTTGGAACAAGGTGCCATGCTTCCTAGCTGCTTCAGCATCAGCCATGGCTAAAAGGGGCAAAGGTATATCTGAGGCCATTGCTTCTGAAGGTGCAAGCCCCAAGCCTTGGTGGCTTTCATGTGTTGAGCCTGTGGGTACACAGAAGTCGAGAATTGAGGTTTGGGAACCTCCACCTAGATTTCAGAAGAAGTATGGAAATGCCTGGATGTCCAGGCAGAAATTTGCTGCAGGTGCAGAGCCCTCATGGAGAACCTCTGTTAGGGCAGTGAAGAAGGGAAATGTGGGGTCATAGCCCCCACACAGAGTCCCTACTGGGGTACTGCCTAGTGGAGCTGTGAGAAGAGGACCACTGTCCTCCAGAACCAAGAATGGTAGATTCACCTACAGCTTGCACCATGCACCTGGAAAAGCCACAATCACTCAACACCAGATCGTGAAAACAACCAGGAAGGGGGCTGTACCCTGCAAAGCCACAGGGGAAGACCTACCCAAGGCTGTGGGAGCATGTCTCTTGCATCAGCATGACTTGGATGTGAGATGTGGAGTCAAATTATATCATTTTGGAACTTAAGGCTTAATGACTGCCCTGTTGGATTTTGGACTTGTGTGGGGCCTATAGCCTCTTTGTTTTAGCCAATGTCTCCCATTTAGTATGGGAGAATTTATCCAATGCCTGTACCCCCATTTGTATCTTGGAAGTAACTAACTTGCTTTTGATTTTACAGTCTCATAGGTGGAAGGGACATGCTTTGTCTCAGATGAGACTTTGGAGTTGGACTTTTGGGTTAATGCTAGAATTAATTAAGACTTTGGGGGACTGTTGGAAAGGCATGATTGGTTTTGAAATGTGAAAGGGACATGAGATTTGGGAGAGACCAGTGGTAGAATGATATGGTTTGGCTCTGTGTCCCCACCCAAATCTCACCTCATCATAATCCCCATAATCCCCACGTGTCAAGTGTGGGACCAGGTGGAGGTAATTGAATCATGGAAGTGGTTTCCCCCATGATGTTCTTGTGATAGTGAGTGAGTTCTCATGAGATCTGATGGTTTTATAAGTGTCTGGAACTTCCCCTGCTGGCACTCATTCTCTCTCCTGCTGCCCTGTGAAGAGGTGCCTTCCGCCATGATTGTAAGTTTCCTGAGGCCTCCCCAGCCATGAGGAACTATGAATCAATTAAACCTCTTTTCTTTATAAATTACCCAGTCTCAGGTATATCCTTATAGCAATGTTAGAATGGACTCATACAGCCATTGACCTGCCCTCAGCCTAGTGCAGGGTAACAGGAGATCCACATGTGCTATCAGGGCCCAAAGTTGAAGTCCTGTTTCTCTTAAACTCTGCAGTGGGCAGAACAGAGCTCTTGCTGGTCCCTGCCATGCAATGGGTCATCCTCTCACCTCTTTCAGCTTCTTCTTCCCCCTGTCCTCTGGCCCTCACCTGGCTCAGGGCTCACCCCGGGTGTTCAGGAAAGCTGGTGAGTTTCCAGGTTAGGAAAGCTCCCCAAGCCAGTGGGAGGGTTGGGATTGGATGAGGCCACTCAGCCAGTCTGAGCCTGTGTCCCGACACCTCTGGCTTCCGGATAATTCTCCCATGGCCCCGTTGCTTGTGGAATGCAGTATGAATGCCTGACACTGCACCTAGCAGCTCTTAGTGAACTGGAGATGCCTCAGTGAGCATCTGGCCCTTGGCTGAGCATCCCCACACTTCAGTGACTCTAGAGGAGCACACAGATCCCCCCAGCTCTGGGTGAGGCTGTTGGAGCCTGGGGTGCTATGCCCAGATCACTGGTGTGCATGGAACCGTGGGGGCAGGATGGCCTCCTGCCAGAAACATGGTGGTCAACAGGTCTATCTGCTGTACCCACGTCACAGTGAGTTGTTCTGTGTTCTCCAGGTGAGGTCAGGCTCCTGAGGAGACCTTCGTGGGTCTACACAACAGGTTTTAAGTCTTAAGTGTCTAGAGAGGAACACAGAGACTCAAGGATGCTTCTAGGATTTGCCACTGAGGCCAGTTGCAGCAAAACATCATGAAAAAACGTTCCAAGCAATACTGTTAGAAATGGGCCCTCTTGCTGCCAGGAGCTTCAGGCTTGGAGCTGCCTTTCCAGCCACTGTCCAGTCATGGAAGCTTCTGAAGCCCATGTGGGGCCAGAGCTGGGCTTGCTCTGGTCCTGACACACTGGGCATGAGACATACAGCATGAGGAGGTGGGCTCAGGGTTTCCTCACTCCCTACATTCCCGCTGGCAATAGGGTCCCATCAATGACTCTAACTGCATTCCTTGCAAGAGGGGTGCTGGGAGACAGAGCCCAGTGTCACACTAGTAAAACCATCCATGTCCTAACCGTTCCTGAAGAGCCCAGGCCTCGCGGGGAGCTAATAACAGGCTCTGCATGTGGCCCACTCACTCACAGGTCCACCTGGGGAGGAGGCCATCACCAGGTCTGCGTCTGGAGGAAAAGAGTCAGTCCCTGCCCTGGGCTTTTGTTCCCTTTTGGCCCACACTGTCTGCAGAGTTCATGCAGTAGCTGAATTGTGCATAATTTACAGCACCGTGTGATTACCTTCAGCTTTAGACTCAATAAAAACTTCCTATGCTAGCCGGGTTCTGCACCATAAATGCATACCCACAGCCTCCCTGCAGGCCCCAGAGGTCAGGTATCCCTGACTTGGGCTTCCTGGAGCAAGGGTCTGCCTGATCTGAGAGCAGGAAGGGATCCAGCTACCTGGGCATAGAGTCTGCTGCAGTTGGCCAGCCTCATCTTCCAGCCTCCAGCATGGGCCTGGGCAGCGCCCCATGGGCCCGTGAGCCTGCCTTCCCTGAGGGCAGGGCCTGGCATGGGAGTGCGATACTCTCTATCTTGGTCCATTTCCCTAGTGGGGTGGACTGTCCAGGTAAAGCAAATTCCCATTCCACTCCCCACCTGAAGGGCTGAGGGCGTAAGGCCACCAGCAAGGGGAGGCGACCTTCTCAGGGTCACCTGGTAGGTCAAGGGCAGGGTTGGAGCTGCAGAGTTTGCCAGGCAGAAGGGCAGGTCATATTCTCCCACATGAATGACCAGGCTGACTGTGGCCAAGGCCTCCAGGCACAACACTTGGGGTTCGGGTCAGGGCTCCCAGATGTTGGCACTCAGAACAGAGTGGCCCGGACGGGGAAGCCCATTGATTTGTCTCCTACAGACTCAGGGCTCCAGAGACACACATTGATTCTCTTACAGTTGGGAGGGTCAGAAGTCTGACATAGGTCTCGCTGAGCTAAAGTCAGGGTGTGGGCAGGGCTGGATCCTTCTGGAGCCTCTGGAGAGGTCCATTTCCTGCCTTTTCCATCTTCCAGAGGCCCCTGCAACCCTGAGCTCGTGATTCCTTTCTTGAGCCTCAAGGCGAGTCATCTCCTGATCTCTCTCTCTCTCCGTGTGTGTGTACATGTGTGTCTCTGTGTGTCTGTGTGTGTATGTGTCTGTGTGTGTCTGCATGTGTGTGTCTCTGTGCATGTGTATATGTGTGCATGTGCATCCCTGTGTGTGTGTATATGTGTGCATGTGTCTGTGTGTGTCTGTGTGTGTATGTGTCTGTGTGTGTTTATGCGTGTATATCTGCATGTGTGTATGTGTATGTGTGCATGTGTGTCTATGTGTGTTGATGTGTGTGTGTCTGCATGTGTGTGTCTCTGTGCATGTGTGTATGTGTGCATGTGCATCCCTGTGTGTGTGTATATGTGTGCATGTGTCTCTGTGTGTCTGTGTATGTGTCTGTGTGTGTTTATGTGTGTATATCTGCATGTGTGTATGTGTATGTGTGCATGTGTGTCTCTGTGCATGTGTATATGTATGTATGTGCATTCCTGTGTGTGTGTATATGTGTGCATGTGTCTCTGTGCATGTGTATATGTGTGTATGTGCATCCCTGTGTGTGTGTATATGTGTGCATGTGTCTCTGTGTGTCTGTGTGTATATGCATCCCTGTGTGTATATATGTGTGCATGTGTCTCTGTGTGTGTATGTGTCTGTGTGTGTTTATGCGTGTATATCTGCACGTGTGTATGTGTATGTGTGCATGTGTGTCTCTGTATGTCTGTGTGTTGATGTGTGTGTCTCTGTATGTGTGTGTCTCTGTGTATATGTCTATGTGTACATGTGTCTCTGTGTGTCTGTTTGTGTGTATGTGTGTTTGTGTGTGTCTCTGTGAGTGTGTCTGTGTGAAACACCTCTGCCTCCATCTTCCTATCTCTTCCTCACTGATCTTCCCGCCTTCCTCTTAGAAGGACCCTTGTGATTACACTTGGGGCCACCTGAATGACCCAGGCTATTCCCCCACCTCAGGATCCTAATCCCATCTGCACAGACCTTTTGCCATGGAAGGTGATGCACACCTGTTCTGGGGATCAGGACGTGGACATCTTTGGGGCCATCATTTTGGCTCCCACACTCATGAACGTGGCTGGGCTGAGTAGTAGACCCGGCACATCTTCTCAGGGCCATTTCTGGGGAGGGTCCTGGTCTGCCCAGGGTTGCCAACATGCAGGGCCGCAGGCCCTGAGCCCTATGCCTGGCCCATGGAACGTGCCTGGCTGAGTGAAGTGTGGAGTAATTTTCTCCACGCAGAACAGAGTGGCTTCTGTTGACACGGATCCATAGCTCCTCCACAACCTGCGCAAGGCTGGCCGGAGTGAGGCGTGAGTGGGCTACTGGGGACCCAGGCAGTGCCCAACAGTACCCCAGCAGGTCGGGGGCCTCCCTCAGAGGGAAGTCAATAGCTAGAGGTGGGTACATGGGTGTTCTCACCCATTCATTCCTCCACATTTGAAAAGTCCCAGGAGGCTTGTGGAGCCAGAGGGACCTTCTGAGGGCACTGCAGGAAGCTGAGGCCCAGAGAGGGGAGGGAGCTTGCCCCAGGGGAACCTCCCGGGGGGTCCACACCTAGACCGGACCTTGGTGCCAGCGCAGACCTCAATCTCTACAGCACCCTGATACCACTTAAGGGATAAACCCAGAGCCCAAGCCGGCCTTGCTGGCCTTTATCTCTTGGGGACAGTGCGGGGCCAGAGTGTCAGAGCGCAGAATCTTCCATGTACCTCCATGCTGCAGGCTCCGGGCCCCACATTCCTTAGGGAGGGACTTTTCTCCTTTCCTTCCCTCTCATTATTTTTCTTCCTTTCATTTTTTTTCTTTTTAATCTTTTCTGATAACCTTTCACAGATAAGGGGTTTAAAAATGGCACATGATTCCTTTTAGATATCTTCAATTTCCATCTATGAAAATACAAATCTTCATTATTTGCTCATCCACAAATGAGCAGGACACCGGGGCTGTGGTTGCTAATGAAAGCAGCCCTTTTAATTCTGCCGCTGTGGGAGGGTAATGAGCTGTGGCCGCGCGCATTGCTTGACGGCCATGCAGAGCTCGACTGGGGAAGTGTAGGGAGCCACTCTCCAAATTACTCCATTGCCAGAACTGGGGCCAGAGGTGCCCCAGAGTGCTCTGCATCTGAAATGGAATTTCGCTGAGGCTGAGACAGCTGGTGGGCTGCAGAGAGCTCTGCCTGCATGTGACCTTCATGAGCTGCTTGGTTTCTCTGAATGTTGATGTTCTTCCTGGTCTAAGGCTGGTGATAAGAATGTCTACCTGTTAATCAAATGAATCAGATCCATAAGGCCCCCTAAAAAGGCAGGCTTTGTCTTTAGCATTCATACTGTCCGTAAACAAGCTTTGCAAATGCGTGGATTGCAGTCCTGAGGGGCTTTTTCAGTGAGAGTTCATGCTAATGACTTTCTAATTAAGTGTCTCTGAGAGCCACTGAGATGTGTTTTTCCACTCGAACAGGTGTGTGGTCTGGACGGGCGATGACCGAGTTTTCTTCTTCAACCCAACGATGCACCTGTCTGTCTGGGAGAAGCCCATGGACCTGAAGGACCGCGGAGACCTCAACAGGATCATTGAGGACCCGCCCCACAAACGCAAGCTGGAGGCACCAGCAAGTAACTAAGCACTGGGTTATTTACATCTCCTTTGAAGTGTTTAAGCTGCTTACTTCTAATGAATGTAAAGTGAAAGCATGTTTCTTCTTGGTTATGTTGAAAATTGACTATTAAGGAATCCTGTGCACAACTGCAGAGTTTAGTAATCAAGTTTTTATGGCACTTCCTGCAGAAACCTTGATCCTTCCAAGCGGTCGGCTCTGACTGTCTTTTTGCATCACGTAAGGTGATTAATGCAGAGAGAGCCATTCATTCCATCAGCCCCTCAAAGCTTCCATCCAGCATCACTGTTACCCAGCATTTTATTCTTGTTCCAAATGTCTTATGAACGCCCCTTGAGAGACCAGATGTACACAGATGGGAGTGTATTTTCTTCCACCTTACATTCACTTTAGACCTTTGCACCACATCGATCTGCTGTTGTGTTTGGATGGATGCCTCAATTTGATAAAACCCTGGTCACGGACGGGGGAAGAGACTCTCTTCAGCCGTAGAGGAATGGGATGCTTGGAGAGGCAGTTGTTTCTGACAATGCCTGTAAATCTTGTTTTGCCAAGAAACAGAGAGGAACTTTTAGCATTTTCACAAAGGATCTTTTCCGATTAGATCTAATACATATTTTATTAGCTGCTGCTCAGGGAAAGCCCTCCTCCCGCAGCATGTGGATTCAAACAGTCTTGACTCCACTGGAGATGTTTGAGAGCAGGAGCTCTCCGCCAACTTGAGAGGCAGAGACGCCTGGCTGCAAGGCCAGCCCGGTGAAATGGGAGCTTGGCTCTTTGTTTTAGTTTTGTGTGGAATTCTACTGGGTTCATAGTGGCATTTTTAATTACACATCATTGAAGGCTAATACTAGATGACGGCAATTCACACTTCGTGTCAAATCCACAGGTATTTGACTGAAGCTTTAGAAGACAGTATGATAAAAGTTTTATCAGCATTTTTAACCATAGTAAGAGACATGGTGATAGTCTTTTAAGATTGAAACATCTCACGTTTAAAATGTTTACTCCACTTAAAATAGTAACAGCATTCTCCAGAGACTGAATCAGCGTGTTGGGAAAAGAAAAATCTCCAAGGTGCATATGGAATTGAATCTGTAAAATGTTGCTGTATTTAGGGACAGTGAAGATTGAATTTGGCGATTGTGTTTCCTCCTTTGATCAGGCCACATTCATTATTAAAAGGGGGCCTTGTACGTCCTGAAAGAGTGCTTTAAAATCATTACAGAAAGCACCCTCTCAAGGTTCCTACTCATGGACCAGAGGATGGTGCACGAGTTGGGAAATCATGACATCCTCAGGCCCCACGAGAAACACTGAGGCACAGTTTGTCCTAATGATGATTTTATTTGCTTGGCAAAGGCAGATCACGCTGGCAGATTCCTCAGTCCTTTCTTTAGCTTGTGTTCTTGTAGATAATTGGGTGCTGTTTCTTTCTTCCCCAAAAGAATTGGTAGTAAGGAGAAAGAAATGAACTTATTAAAGGCAATGCATAGCTGCTCTCTCATTTCTTTTGTTTGGACCAAATCAGGTCAGGTCTGAAAAGAGGTAGGGAGGCGTCTGCAAACGCCCCCACTGGGCCACCTGCTGTCTCAGGGCTCGCCAGGACTGTGGGTAGACGACAGGGGCCTGGATTACCTGGCTCAGAGCTCCATGCTCCGTTTCCTTCTTTTAACAAGAATCTCATGTTACACTCTGAAAAGTAGAGAGTTAAGGTTTAACAACCAGAAATACCTGATTAATTTAGATTTAGCATGTTATGGTGTTTTGTCTGATACCCATTTTATTATGGTAGACCTAAGTACTCTACTTAGACAGACATGTGATTACAAAATTACATGTAGTTATAAAACGATTTTTAATCTTACTTCCCTCCTCACATAAAGAGAGGAAGAGATTTGTCTTCAACCAGTCTTTTTTTTTTTTTTAACCTGAATCTTAAGGATATGCAAATGACTTCGATTCTCGACTTCCGGTTGCCAGAGGTAGAATTGATGTTTAAGAGCACAACTTCTAATTCCCTAAAATGCACTCAGAGAGCTTTGCAGCGAAACAATTAGGACAGGAGGTGTTTCTGGAGGGTTAATTAGTGATCAGGGAGCAGAGTTGATGGCCTGCAGCCATCAGGAGTGACTGGCATTCTCCCTGGCCGACGTTCATCGCGGCTCGTCCGATATTTAACCCTGATGATGAAAACAAGCTCTGGGGGAGATGGCTCTGGGTGGAGAGTTTTGTTTTTCACATTTTGTTCAACTATCAGTCATTGTCGATGTGAATATATCCATACCTATTTGAAGTCTGAAATGGGACAATTACGCTTTCAGTCGACACCCATTACTTTTCAAGAGGCAAATGAAATAGAAGAACTTTGTAAAATGGCTGCCACATTTAACTGCTCTTAGGTCTCAGGGGCGTGTGTGTGTGAGCGTGTGTGTCTGTGTGTGTGTGAGCGTGTGTGTCTGCGTGAGCGTGTCTGTGTGTGCGTGTGAGCGTGTGTGTGTGCGTGTGTGCGTGTGAGCGTGTGTGTCTGTGTGTGTGAGCGTGTGTGTGTGTGCGTGTGTGTGAGCGTGTGTGTCTGCGTGTGCGTGTGAGCGTGTCTGTCTGTGTGTGCGTGTGAGCGTGTGTGTGTGTGCATGTGAGCGTGTGTGTCTGTATGTGCGTGTGAGCGTGTGTGTCTGTGTGTGAGCGTGTGTGTGTGTGTGAGCGTGTGTGTCTGTGTGTGCGTGTGAGCGTGTGTGCATGTGAGCGTGTGTGTCTGCGTGTGCGTGTGAGCGTGTGTGTCTGTGTGTGCGTGTGAGCGTGTGTGTCTGTGTGTGTGTGTGTGTTCAGTGGGGGTGTGAGACGTGGAAGTTGTGGCTCACAGTGCCGGGCAGCTGTGGGATGCAGGATGCAGCACCGCCAGAAGTGCTGAGACGTTCGTCATTCCGCAGATAAGGGAAAAGGCCGCTTTTTCATTCTGTGAGCACTGCTGAAGGATTCGAGCGAAGTCTGGAATTATTTTCTAATTACCTTGCAGAGCATCCAGATTTTTTATCGCTGTAGTAACTGTGCTGTTAGTTGAGAATAAATGCCAGTAGAACTGGAGGAAAATGAGAAGTGCCAGGCTTCACCCTCACCCCCATCCGTTCCATGCCATGCCATTCTCGGGGATCTTACCGACACTTCAGTTGGGAGGGTGCTGGCGGTTGCTTTCCCACCTGTGCCCACATTTCACAGGCCTATCAGAGGCGCGGTTCTCTCACTGTCTTCGCCTGCAGCAGCCGAACCCTCTCTTGCTAGAGACGGCAGAAACTCCCCTGCCATCTGGCTGTGCACCTGCAGCCCGGCCACCTTGGCCTGCTCTGCCTGCCCTGGCCATGGGGGCCACCTGTCACTTTACTGGGACATTTGGTGCAGCCTGGTGGGAAGTGTTGGAGCTGGGGCCCTTGGGTTCTTCGTCTGGGGTGGAGGAAGGAGAGGTGGGGGAGGGAGAGGGAATCCAAACCCCGGCCTCTCCTTCTGCCTGGCTGTCTCCTGTTAGTGCCTCCCAGGGGTGGAGGAGGACCGGGAACCCTGGGGTAAGAAGTGAAGAGGGGCCTTCTCACTGCCCTGGGGAGGGGAGGGACCACCGGGTGGGACCCTGGGTGTGTGCAACCCCCACACTTGGTTCCATTGACTCCCCTCCTCAGTCCCACGCAGCAGATGCCATCAGCATTGGAGACCCCTTGCTGCTGTAACAAATGACCACCACAGGGCTAAAAGTCACACAAGGTGATGATCTTACAGTTCTGGAGGCAGACATCAAGCAGAGGCTTCACTGGCATCGGCAGGGCTGTGTCTTTCCAGGAGATTCGGTGGAGATTTCCTTGACTCCTGGCCCCTCATCCATCTTCATGCCTCTCTCCTCTCTCTCTGGCTCTGGCTCTTCTGCCTCCCGCTTCCACTCTGAAGGGTCCCTGTGGTCTGTGGGGCCACCTGGATGATACAGGATGGTCTCCCACCTCAAGGGGAGCTGTTGAGCAACCTCCATCGACTTTTCCAGGCAGCCCAGGGTATGCACACCTTCTAGGATTCAGATGTGGGCATTGGTGGGAGGCGTTAATCTGTGACCCATGCCTGCTTTACAGAAGAGGGAATTTCAAAAAGCAGCTTAGTTAACTTGCCCAGGGTCACACCTCTACTGAGTGGGGAATGGGGATTTGCACCCTGGCGAGTCTGATGCCAGGCCTGAGGGCAGCCTGGCCAGGCCCCCATGAGCCTGTGATGGACACAGGTGACTTTTTGTGCCAGCTCACCAGGCAGCAGCTACAGCAGCTGTGCACTCAACACTGTCCCTCCCTAGCCTGCAGGCAGATGACATGAACTTCACTGGACTTAATTGCTCTATAAACACTTTAGACATTTATATTCAAGACCAATGTAAATTGACAATGACATTCATTTCACCGAGTAGGATGTAAAATTGTCCGGTGAGTAAACACAGCTGTGACTCGTGAATGGGTCACTTTCCCCAGCGTTGTTTGTCCGAGAAGACAGCGCACACTGGATCTATGACATCCAGGGCCCCAGGTGGCTGGGGCACTTGGGGGGACCCAGGGCTGCTGAAAACACAAATGCCAGAGCCCTGGAGGGTGGTGAGCTAGTGTGGTTCTGTCCATGAGGATCTGGGGAATGTGGGAGGCTCTGCCCACCTGGAACCCACCTGCCTCAGGCTCTCTGGGAGGAATCCTGGCCTTCATGTCACGGCACCCTCTGCTGGCCTCCAGGCCCTCAGCCTCCTCTTTGAACAATGAATGAACCAGGTGGCTTGTTTGCTAAGCTCCATTTTAGTGCCCACTTTGTTTAGTCTCTGTAACATGATGCCAAGATGAAGCAGATGAGCTGCGACAGGTGTCTCTTCCTTGCAGAATCCCGAGTTGACCGTGCAGGAAGTTGAGTGTGAGGGTGGAGCTCGCAGGGCAGCCGGTGCAAGGGAAGGAGTGAGCTGGGGGAGTCTCTAGGATGCTCTGATCATACTCACCCCTCAGCTTGCTGTGTTTGGCCTCAGCCGGGAGGCCAGGTGGGCAGGGCAGGGGCCGAGCCAGGCTCCGGGAGGCCAGGTGGGCAGGGCAGGGGCCGAGCCAGGCTCCGGGAGGCCAGGTGGGCAGGGCAGGGGCTGAGCCAGGCTCCGGGAGGCCAGGTGGGCAGGGCAGGGGCCGAGCCAGGCTCCTGGATGCACCAGTGGATTCGGTGGAGAAGGACAGACGCTAGAACAGCATTTTTCAGAGTAGTTTCCCCAGGACCTAAGACATGAAACCACCACCCACCTCCGGGGCCAGGAGCAAAGGAAGGAAAGGGAAGGGAGGGGAAGTAGGAAAGGAAGAAAGGAAAGGAAAGAGGGAAGGGAGCAAGAGAAGGGAGGGAAGAGAGGAAGTTCATTTTCTTCTGAACCAGTCCTTTATTTAGGGACTGGTGACTGGCCAAGCACTGGACTGGACACAGGACACCAAAGATGAGCAGATGTTGGGCAGGGAGCGCCACATCTTGCATACTGGGGAAGAGAAACAAGCAACAATGGATGGGTGGAGTGGGGTGACCCAGCGCACCAGCCAGGGGCTTTTCCCTGAGGCATGGTCACTCACACTGGACCCCAGGAGGTGGGGAGGGGAGGTAAAGGGTGTGTTTTGAGCTCTAAGGCGGGAAGAAGAAGGTGTGCTTGTGGCTGAGCTGAGAGCGGTGGAGGGTGGCTGTCTGGGGCTGTCTGGGGACAGTGAGCCTCAAGGCGTGGAAGGCTCGGAGAAGCCCTGCTGTGACCACGGCACCTGTGCTGTGGCATTTCCAAATGGCCACGGAGAGGTCCCCATTATTGACCAAATCCAGAATGTCCTCCCTGAGTTTCAGCTGGGAGCCCAGGCCTAGCAAAGCAAAGTGACCACGTCAGGTCCGTCTCCTAATCAGGGTAGTTGCAGCTCTGCCACGGCTCTTTCTATCCCTAAACTTCACACCCATCACATTTCTCTCATATGCAGGATGTAATCCAGGAATACAGAGAAGTCCAGTTTTGGCATCTGCGGGCACCTGGCTGGACCTGCTGGTGGAGTGGGGCGGATCCAACCTGGCCCCTGCACAGCCAGCCTCTCGCCCCTCAGCACAGGCGGTACCCCCACCACCTCTCCTGGCAGGAGCTCATCCCCACAAGACCCTGCTGCCCTGAGCCTTGTGCCTTGCCCTCTCCGCCAAGGGCTCCTGCTCTGTATCTCATCCCGGTGCCCGCCCTGTTTGCCTCCTGGGCACCCCTCGCACAGCTGCCTCCTGGGCACCCCTCGCACAGCTGCCTGCCTGTAGATGAGTTCTGGCCCAGCCCCTGCAAGGTGCTCTCTGGGGTCCTGGACCATGCAGGAGGACTGTGCCCCTCTTTGTGCCCAGGAAAGCCACAGTCCTGGGAGAGCACTGACTTTTCCACGAAGATGCCAAGCCTGAGTGCTGCCTAGATGGGGGGGACCCGAGGTTAACGCGTGACCTGGGGTTTGCATCCAGCTCACAGGATTGAGCACAACTGCCTGGAGAGGGAGGATGACACCACCTTCCAACCTACCAAGCCCCATCCTCCTCAGGACTCAGGATCCGAGCAAGCAGGGTAGAGCATTGGACAGGATGCAGAGGAGGAGGCCCCATCAGAGAGGGCAGAGCACAAAGCCCAGGGCCACTCAGCAGCAGGGCCCTGTGGGGCTGAGCCCCTGCCAGGAGCAGGGGTGGGAGTGTCACCTGCACCGGAGGTGAGAGGCCTGGCTGTGCAGGGGCTGGGTCCACCAGCAGGTCCAGCCAGGCACCCACAGATACCAAAACTGTAGTTCTCTGTATTTGTAGGGTGCAGTCTGTGTATGAAAGAAATGTGATGAGTGGGAAGTTTAGGTGTGCCAAGGATCCCATCTGAATGCAAATTTGCCTTACGCACCAACATTCGGCTCCTATGATTCCATAGTAAGTTCTACCAAAGATTGTGCCTACCATCTCTAACAAGACTGATAAAATTAGGTATATTCCCCACCACTCACAGAAAGGAAAACATTTGGCTCAGAGACTCAGGACTTTTACTACCTGATGCAACCAGCCACACTCCCTGAACTCAGTGACTTACAAACACACTCAGACACACACACAAACCATATATACACACACAGACACATACACAGAGACACACACAAATGCATACAGATACACACACATACACACACACAGACACACACACACAAGCACATGGACACACACGGACACACACATATACATACAGAAACAGAAACACACACGTACACATACACACAGACACATACACAGACACATACACACAGATACACACACACACAGACACACAGACACACACGCACATATGCATAGCCTTGCTGGCAAATGCATAAAAAACAACACATTTTAAAAATACATAGATACTGGTGTGTGTGCATTAATAAGCATGTTAGAGATTGACCCACTGCTGCATGCTGTCTGCACCGCACCTGTAACACGTCTTGGCTATCCTTCAGACCCAGAGCCTCCCTGTCTCCTGCACCCTGTTCCCTCTCCCTCCAATGCCTTGCTTTTCTCTCCTATCCATCTCCTGTGCCCCCACCTTCGCCCTGTCTGGACGCATGATGACTTCCTCAGAGCCTCCTCTTGGATGGAAGTCTGGGTCATCTGCTTTGTGCTCACACACACAGTGCTGGAAAGAACATCTTTGTACCTAGGTATTTACCTTAGGAGCGTTTCTGCAAACATATTGATTGTGTAATTTCACATTATTAGAATTGTTGTCTCAGAAGGTACATGCATTTTAGATTTTGGGCAGGTATTGCCAAATCTTCTCCCAAAGAGATTGATCAATTCACACTTGTACTGATAGATTCTACATAATCTCCTTAGCACTGTAGAACATCAGACTTAATTCTTAAAGCCATTCTTTGTTTCAGTTGGCATTGCTTTAATTTTGAGTGAAATTGAACCGTTTTTCACAGGTTTGTTGGCCATTCGTTTTGTGTTTGTGTTCCTTATCTTTCCTATTGAGTTATTTGGACTTGAAAATCAAGGCTATCAGTGTTTGGCTACAATAGTATCACAATATTTTTCCTGGTCTTTTGATTTATTTATTATTGTTTTTTTTTTTTTTGCCATAGAACAAGTTGTCCTTGATTTTTTTTTCTCGTTGTGGTAAAATATACATATCATGAAGTTGACCATTTAACCATTTGTAAGTGTACAATTCAGTGGCATTAGGTATGTTCACAATGCTATGTAGCTGTCAACACTACTGATTTCTACAACTGTTTCCTCACCCATAGCAGAAACTCTGCAATGATTAAGCATTGTCACAAAGATTTTCCCCTTACGTTTTCTTCAACAACTTTTATAGTTGTAACGTGTATGGTTAACTCCATTCGAGATACTTTTTACGCGTAGACTTGTTCAGGGATGATTTCTGTCAAATATTTTTTATCAGGTGAATTGGCCCTACTTTCCTGGTTTTGCATGCTTTTGAGTTTTTGGTTGAAAAGTAGATATGCTAGGCATTGTAATGGGGCAGCTTTGGTGGAAATCGGATTCTCCCACTTCCCAGAGATCACTGACGTGGGCTTGTGCAGGCTGGAGCCATCCAAGTGTGCCTTTTCCAAAGTGATGGCCTTGAACTGTGTATTCTTCATCGTGTGTGGTGACTGAAGCTTCAGTTCCCTTGTCTTTGCAGTCAACTGAGAATGGTAGCCTCTCTAGTGCTATTCTTTTATTTTTCTTTATTTTTTTATTTTTTTGAGACACAGTTTCGCTCTGTTGCCTAGGCTGGAATGCAGTGGTACAATCTTGGCTCACTACAACTTCTGCCTCCCGGGTTCAAGCAATTCTCCTGCTTCAGCCTCCTGAGTAGCTGAGATTACAGGCATGTGCCACCACACCCGGCTAATTTTTGTATTTTTAGTAGAGACAGGGTTTCGCCATGTTGGCCAGGCTGGTCTCAAACTCCTGACCTCAGGTGATCCACCCACCTCAGCCTCCCAACGTGCTAGGATTACAGGAGTGAGCCACCGCGCCCAGCCTCTAGCACTATTGTTACACCAGTCCTATCTTTTATAAGTGTCTGATCTGCTTCCAGAGAGCTGAAATACTTGCTTCCAATCCCCCTCCAGCTTGACGGCAGTCTTGGTGGAGACCCAACCAGAGAGCTTGCTACGCCGCCGTTGTGCACGGCAACTCCTCTGGTTTTGTATTCTTTAAGTCTGTTAAATTTATACATACTTTTATTTATGAGTCTGGATCGTAATTAGGAAAGCTATGCCCATGTTGAAACTATTCAAAACAAACCAGTGTTTAAAACCCTAAAAAATTACCAATATTATACACATGTACTTTAAATAATATGCATGTAATTGTATGACCTCATTTTTTAAGTTTTAAGAAATGTGGCTGTTTCCCCCGTGGCCTCCCTGGGTACGTTCTGGTGTGGGTGGAGGGGAGGTGCCGCTCCCAGGTCTTCTTCCAGGCAGAGCTGGAATGTTCCCTCCCCTGGACACAGCAGGCAGGAGGCACACCTTGGAAGATTTCAAACACCACGAGGTGCAGAAAGGCAGTCAGGCGGAGGGTCCGGGGGAGCTGAGAGAGCCTCTGTGAGGCCCCGGAGCCTCTGGACGAGACAACCAGAAGGCCCAGTGACCCAGGTGGGAATGACCAGGAGGGACCAGGGAGAAGCCAGAGCACCAGGGAGGGAAAACCAGGAGGGCACAGTGACAGCCCAGGACCCAGCGCCCCAGGGGGAGAGGACTCGGGGACACAGGAGAGGAGTCCTGCATTTCCTTGGAGGGTGTTGGGGTGCAGAGGCTGAGGCAGGAAGTGGGGTGTGTTTTGATCTTTCGCCCAGGCTGGAGTGCAGTGGCACAATCTCGGCTCACTGCAACCTCTGCTTTGTGTTTTCAAGCGATTCTCCTGCCTCAGCCTCCTGACTAGCTGGAATTACAGGCATCTGCCACCACGCCCAGCTAATTTTTGTATTTTTAGTAGAAACGAGGTTTCACCATGTTGGCCAGGCTGGTCTCGAACTCCTGACCTTGTGATCCACCCACCTCGGCCTCCCAAAGTGCTGGGATTACCGACGTGAGCCACTGTGCCTGGCCAGTGTCCTCAGTTTGAATGGGCAGAGCAGGTTCCCACAGCCAGGAAGTAGAAATGCCTGCAGGTGGCCCGGCATGGTGGCTCATGCCTATGATCCCAGCATTATGGAAGGTCGAGGGAGGTGAATCACTTGGGGTCAGGAGTTCTAGACCAACCTGGTCAATATGGTAAAACCCTGTCTCTACTAAAAACGCGAAAATTAGCCTGGTGTGGTGGCAGGTGCCTATGATTCCAGCTGCTTGGGAGGCTGAGGCAGGAGAATTGCTTGAGCCCGGGAAGCAGAGGTTGCAGTGAGCTGAGATCGCACCACTACACTCCAGCCTGGGTGACAGACTGAACATGGAGAGCCGCTGAGTGTGGGCCTGGGGGAGGGGCTGCTGGGGGCCACCCCTCCCTGGGGCAGTGGCCACGGAGGTGGCCCCAGCCTCGCGGTTTCCTCTCAAGAACATGACATAGAAGTGCTTACAGCAGGCCCTCATCCTGAAGCTGGGCAGAGCGAGACTCCGTCTCAGAAAAAACCAGAAATGCCTGGAAGTGCTGGGCTTGGCACAAGTGCAGCTTGGGAAGCAGGGAGCATAAAGTGTGTCCTTTGGGGTCCTGGCCTGGAGGGCTGTGTTGGGCTGTGGAGCACACGCAGAAGGCAGCCAGAGAGGAGGAAGTGGATGCCCTCCAGTGTCCTCTCTTCCCTTCCATGGCCCCCCCGTTGTCATCAATGATCTTGGCTCTAGACCAGTGGCTCTCGACTGGGAAGGACAAATTTACCCCTGTGGACATTTGGGAAGTTCTGGAGGCATTTTCATTAGCATGGTGGGGAGGGACAGGGATCAGGGAGGCTGAGAGACACCTGCAGGGTGCAGGGCGGCCCCTAGGGCAGAGGAATCCAGCCCTGGAGTCAGTGCTGCCAGGGTCAGGGCCAGGGCACAGGGTGGCTCCCAGGGCAGAGCAATCCAGCCCTGGAGTCAGCGCTGCCAGGTTCAGAACCAGGAGCTGCTGAAAAGTCAGGAAGCTCCGCCTGGGCTGTGGCTCCTCCGCCCTCCCAGGGCCAAGTTCTGCTCATCCCCTCCTCTGCACTGCCCACGGGAATTCCTTCCCCCGAGGCCTGCATCCTTTCAGAAGGGTGGAACATCCACACAGGGTGTGCATGATGGACACTGCGGCCTTGCTGGAAGGTGCAGGGCAGACATGCCGTACCTCGGTCCTTCTAAGGCAGCCTCTGTGGTCCTGTGGCTTATGTGGGCAGGGGCGGCCATGAGCTGCCTGGGAAGCTCAGGTGGCAGAGGCCCCCAAGGATGATGCAGCATGACTGCGGCGAGCCGGGGCTTCCAGAGCCTGACCCTCTCCTCTTACCACGGGCCCCACGCTGCACATTGAAAACAAGCCTGTAAATAGATTTGAACTGTGAGCTGGTAACAGAGCTATTATTGGGATTCTAAAAACAGGTGTGGGGGGAATTGTAGGGTTTTATGGAAAGAAAATATGCAGAGACCCGTGCAGTTGTTGAAATTGATGTCTTTTCTCATCAACTCTGCGCTCGTCCTAAGCTGAGCACTGTTTTCATTGCAGACCCTCCCAGGAAGGAAGTGCAGGCTCCGCAGTCACTGGGAAGGTGGCCCAAGGCTGGCTGGGAAGATGGTGGAACGCTCTGCCCAGCCCAGCCCAGCCCAGCTCAGTTGGCCACCCAAAGTGGGAGGGGCGGAATGAGCCAGAGGTAGACACAGAATGAGAAGCAGGTGGGAGGCCGTTGTGGTGCTCGGCGTGTGTGGAAGTCACTCCACCTGTCAGGGAAGAAGCGATGACACCATCATCTTTCCTCTTCCCTCCCGGAGACCCATAGGAAACACCAAAGCACATTTTTACTTTTTCATTCCAAAACTCATCAAACATTTACAGGGCTGACCGCCTCAGAATGGAAATAGGGGACCATGTCTTCAAAATCGATTTGGCTTTTGGAAGTAGATGGGCATCTATAGTGAGGCACGGCTGCATGCAGGGTAGGGGAATCTCGTTATCTGTTGTAGTGGATGGAGAGGAGCTGAGCATGGGCCTGTTGGAGGTACTGCTGGGGCCCACGCTTCCCTGGGGCAGTGGCCACAGAAGTGGCCCCGGTCTCATGGTTCCGTCTCAAGAACATGACACAGCTTTGCTCATCCTGGGCCCTCGCCCGGAGGCTGAGCAGAGGTCCACCTGTAATTCTCCACCCTCCAGCCCCTCTGGAAGGCCCAGCACCTGCTAAACAGACAGTATCTAAAGAGAACCACTCTGCAGATCAGCACAGTCAGATTTCTGTTCCGCTGAAATGTGAAAGCTTGTGTGCCGAGAGGAAACTCGTTGTAGGATTTCACATCAATCTTTAAGAGAAGCCTGTTGTCTTAATTTCTAGATAAGTCTGCTTGAAAGTGGTTGTGCCAAAGCCCTGAGCGCTGACAACTCTAACCCTGTTCATCTGATTTTCTTTCAGCTGACAACAGCGATGGGTCCAGTTCTGAAGACGGCAGGGAAGACCCAGATGTGAAAACCAAGAGGAACCGGTAGGTGGCCGTTCCCTTCGCCAGCGGGTCCTTCCCTACTGGGTACTCAGGTGATGTAGAAAGAAAAGGCATCATTTTGACCACATTGACTATGAGCAAAGAACTCATTCAACCACTGGACAGATGGTAAGCGGTCTCAGGCTCTGTCTTAGCAGTGTCCTGGGCACCTGCTGAAGCAGGTATCTCAGAGCTTGGGGCACTTCAGACACTGTACACAGGGCCTGCCACCCCCCGCCTACCCAGGTGCCCACATGCTCAGCCCTGCTGTGTTTCCAGAGTCCTGTAGAAGTGGTCATGGGGGCCAAGTGCGTAGGTGGTGCCATGTGCTGTGTCAGAGGTTAAGTTTAGGGGTCAGGCAGCCCTGGCTTGGTGCTGCAGCTCTATGTCTTGCCTGCTTGATGACTTTGGGCAAAGTCAGCCAACCCTGATCTCAGATTTCTCATATGTAAGATGAGGCTTTGCAGAGGCCCCAGTGGGCCTTGGGACAGCTGGATGAGATGATGCCTGCGTACCTGCAGGGTGCACATGGCCAGTGGGTCTCCCTCCAAGTCGGCTGGTCACGGTTTGGTTTTGGGAGTTGCCATGCATCAAAGTAGGGAATCCCTGTTTTCCATCAAGCCAGGGGATGGCTCCTGCCCTTTAACCCCTCCTGTGTGGCTGCTGGTCTGCCCTGCCTTGCCTGTAAGTTTCACATAAGGGGATGAATGTGGAAGTGTGTTCCCTCCCAGAACAGGGAGATGCAAGGAATGCTGTGGTTGCTGGGCCCCATGTTTGGCAGAGAAGGGTGGGGAGGACTCTGAAAGGCAAATCAATGAGGGGCGCTTCCCAGGCTCTTCCTGAGCTGGGCTGTTATTGGCCCCATGATGCCCAGACATTCCGTTGGACCCTGGGTCCTGCCACGGCCCACAGGTGCGTTCATCCTGCACCAGGCTCCTGTACCAGCCCTGCTCATGGGATACCCTAGGCCTGCAACAGGAACCCAAATGAAGTGGTCAGGAATCTTAGCACCATATGCGTTTTCTCTTTTAAAAAATGTACTTTTGCAGTAAAAATATTTGCCATAATGAAGGTAAAACAAAATCTTGACTCAGAGCCTGTGCCCATTCTCACCTTTTCAGTCCTTTCAACTTTTTAGCAAAGGATGAAAGGATGGCAAGGAAGAGAGGGGAAGAGGGAGCAAGAGCTGGGCTTGGGGGTGCCTAGCAGGCCCAGCAGCCAGGGGGTCAGGGCGAACTTTTCTGTCTCCTGAGTGCCCATGGAGCCACGAACAAAACACATAGAACTAGACCTGTGTGGTTCTATAGTAAGCAGACACCACAGAATTTTCAGAAACAATGCGAAGAAGAAGAACAGTGTCTTCCCTAAGCCAGGGAGGTGATCAGGTAGGAGGTGGAGCTCTCCTCCCCTAGGGGTCCTGCCGCCTGGCCCCACAGCACATGGAAGCCTGTGAACCACTATGTGTGGAGGTCTAGGGCTGCACGTGGCAGGGCCGGGGCTCACTGGCTGTGGAGGGAGGACGCCTCCTCCTCAAAATCTCCTGGGCAGCTGTCTTCTTGCTACCCCAAATCTCCTCCATAGAAAGTCACTTTTGGGGGCCAAAGGATGTTGTGTGGGCCACAGGGGATGGACAAGGAGCACCTCTGATGGGGGCCAAGGATTCCAGGAAAGGACCCAGTGCAGCCTCTCTGATTTCACCATCACACGTGGACCTCAGCTAAACTGGTCTCCGTTGGTCTTTGGGTATGTGTGCTTAATTTAAAACACAAGACGAGCTTCCTGAGGCACAGGAAACATGGAATGTGGCCATGAGTTGATGAATTTTGAACTTGTGTGGTCGGAAAAGCATGGCGGGATCCGAAGCAGTTGGGCTGTCCTCCTCCTCACCCGGCTGCACTTCCCGTCCCGTGGGTCTGGCCTCAGTTCCCAACAGCTGGCATTCAACAACATCGAAACGCTAATTTTGGTTTTAATCATCCGAATGATTTCTGTCATTGAAAACCAACTTTGAAACACGCACAGAGGTTTTGCATGGAGCTGCCTCCGTTTTGGCAGCTGTTCATTTCCACGTTGGTTCCAGCCTTGAAGATTCCATGAGAGAGGGAGACTCTCGGGGAGGCTGCGGCCCGCTCTGAGGTATGGGAGGAAAACGCTTTGGTGTTCATTTTGCAGCCAGCCCGAGGACTGAGCACGCCCATCCCGTCCTGGGCATTCGTTCATAGACCGGTTTACAAAGCCGCGCCCTCTGTTTGGAAGCATCACCATCGGGCAGGTTTTCCCCAAGCTCTTCCGAAGCACCAACCTGCACGCCCCCGGTTCAGAGCGAATCGCCACAGGCCGGGTGAACCACCAGCATCACCATGGCATTTTGATCCCTCTTTGGGAAGGTTAGGGTCAATAAGTCCACGTACTCCTCAAGCTCCTAACTGCTTTTATGTATTTCTATGTCGTAGAATCTGGCCCGTATAGTTAGAGAACATGCCTCCAGGGGGCCTGCTGAAATCTGGCCATTTGGACCTGCCCTTTTTGTGAGGATAGCATAATTTTGCCTCATCAAAGAACACTAAAATTCTCCCGGAACGTGTGATTCATCAGCAGTCAGATTATGATGTTTAAGAAACAAGCAAATAAGCTGAGATGATGATTGTTTTGGACACCGGTCTCTACTCCCCACATTTCCTGTGAACCCTGGCGCAATCGATACACATTTTGGGCATTCATGCCCAGATGGAATTAAATCGATTGTGAAAGTGATTCAGGTCCACATGAAACTTTTCCTGAAATTCTCTCGGAGGAGAAATATGTCACAATGACAAGCATTCAAATTACTGAAATATTCTAATCTACATGGTGAGTGTCATTTCAAATAGCTTGTTATTTACTATTTAGAGGGATGTGTTCGCAATGACCATGCATCTTCCCTGGGACTGGAAAATAGACTCATGACCACTCGGCCCCTTTCTGCTCAGGGCCTGGAGGTGCTGCCAGTTTCTGATGAACGGGTCTTTTCATAGTTCAGACCTGCTTTGATCTTTGATCTTCTGACTTTATAACTCTCCCTTTCAAATGGGCTCTGGGGAGCATCCCGTCCGCAGTCGCCTTCTATCCCTCTGACCTCACGTGTACAGGGTGGTGGTCTCTGCTGAGTGGTATCACTGCAATTGTCTCCCAACGTCCCCCAAGAATGAGGGCCTGAGCATCAGAAACCTGGACACCAGGGCTCGAATCACACCTGTGATTTCTGGAATTGCTGCGGTGTTTTGAAGTGGAAATATATTTTCTTAAGTCAACAGATTGTTTTGTGTGGCTGTGGCCACAGGCTTGTGAAATGCACAGTGTAGCTTGCATGAGTGCTCACGGGAACGCTCCACCAATTTGCTTCCCTCCAGAGGATGGGCGTGTTTTCAGTACTCTTTTCATATAATTCAGTTACCCCGTATTTGTGACGTAATTAGGGTTTGCCGGGGGGTTGATGCCCATCCCTGCAGGGATCCAGAGATCACCGAGTGAATGGGGGAGTCAGTTTCCCCCAAAACTCAGTACTTTCTTCACAAGGCTGGTTATCAAATATTTGGCTCACTCTATCACCACTTGGAGGTATAAATTTATCAAAATCTCAGGTAGTTTCCTCTCCCGTGAGAGAGAACGTATTTGTTCTGTATTATGAGAAATGACAGGTTAACTCTTCAGTGTGGTCATCACTTCTGTGGTAAGAAACGCTCAACTTGAACGAGGAGGAAGAGAGGGTCAGAGCAGATCACAGGATGACAGGCAGAGGGACACGGGGGCGTGGGCCCTGAGAGGACAGCCAGGGTGGGAGAAGCCAAAGAGAAAATGGTCATGTGCGGGGGACATGGGTGACGTGGTTTGCCTCTGGCTGTCTACCCAACCCTCATCTGGAATTGTAATCCCCATGTGATACGGTTTGGCTGTGTCCCCACCCAAATCTCACCTTGAATTGTAGCTCCGGTAATTTGCACGTGTCAGGAGAGGGACCCAGTGGGAGGTCATTGAATCACCAGGGCGGGTCTTTCCCCGGCTGTTCTCGTGATAGTGACTAAGTCTCATGAGATCTGATGGTTTTATAAAGGAGAGTTCCCACACGCACACTCTCTCTTGCCTGCCACCATGTAAGATGCGTCTTTCGTCTTCCACCGTGATTGTGAGGCCTCCCCAGACACGTGGAACTGTGAGTCCATTCAACCTCTTTTTCTTTATAAATTACCCAGTCTCAGGTATGTCTTTCTCAGCAGCGTGAAAGCGGACTAATACAGCATGTGTCAGGGAAGGGGACTTGTGGGAGGCGATGGGATCATGGGGGCAGTTTCCTGTATGGTTGTCTCATGATAGTGCGTGAGTTCTCACAAGATTTGGGGGTTTAAAAGTTGTGGAAATATCCCCCAACCGCATTCTCTCTCCTGCCACCATGGAAGACAGGCCTTGCTTCCTCTTCAACTTCCTCCAAGATTGAAAGTTTCCTGAGGTCTCCCGAACCGTGCGGAACTGTGAGTCATTAAACCTCCTTTCTTGGTGAATTACCCAGTCTCAGGTGGTACTTTACAGCAGTGTGAGAATGGACTAATACAACAGGTTACGTCAGTTCAAAAGATCCCAGGAGACGGAGTGATTTCCATCAAAGCCAAACAGTTCTATTGTGATAGGAGAGACAGATGGCGTAAGACGGCCCAGTGTGTGCTTAGCTGCCTGACACTGGGTTGAAAAGGCTCAACAAATATATGAAAAAACAAATATACTCAATTAAGGAGTAATAGTTATTTTACCTACTTTTAACTTTTTATTATGGAAAAGTTCCACATAAAAGTTGGAACAACACAGTTCGCCTCCATGCATTCATTTCCCAGCATCAACTCAAGGCCAGCGTTTTTCTGCTTTAGTCCATGCCCCTCTAGATTAGTTTGAAACAAACTCCTCCCAACATCATATAAATCTTATTTGTAAATATTCTATAATACTAAAATACAAGGATGTTAAAAATGTAAGCATGGTAACATAGTCACATCTTTAAAAACAGAAATAATTCCTTAACATTATCAAATGGGCTCCCAGTCATGGTTTAAATTTTCTTGACTGTTTTATTTTCTCTTAGAGGTTTGCTTTCATATCAGGACTGAATCAGTTTCGGGTATTGCCCTCTGCTTCTCTCCTAAGTCTCTTTTAACCTGCTGGTGTGTTCCCTTCTATGCTTCATTTTTATTTTCTTCTTTTGTTTTTGAAGAAGTGACAGATTTTTTACAAGTGTACATTTCCCATCGTTTGGACATAAGTCATTTCATCCCTGGAGAATGGTTTGGACATAGATCATGCCTGGGGCATGGTTTAGGGGCGTGTTCTTCTGTCCTCTGTGTTTTTGGTAAATCTGCAGTCAGATTCGAGCTTTATCAGGGTCAGGTTTGATTAGGACTAATGGTGGCTTTGAGCTCCTTCCATCATGAAGCAGGTAATGTCGACTTGTCTGTCTTTACATGATACAAGCAGATGATTTATCTTGATCTAAGACTTCCTTAGAGATTGCTGAGTGCTCATCTCTTAATTCTGCCATTTTATTCACATTTACTAGCTTGCCTACTTTCATAAAGAGGAACTTACCCTCATAAACTATTGACTCCCTCAAGGTATTGTTTAAACTGAAAACACACAATGAACAGTTGATTCTTTCCTTTAAATATCAATTTCCAAAATACTCCATCGGTTCCCTGGTATCCTCGAAAGATGACCAACTTACTGTGAATTGGATGCAAACATGGTTGATGTTTTAGTCAATTTTAGTTACTATCTTTATCCTTTAGAAGACAATGATAGAGCTAACTCTTGGTGATTCTTGGTTCATTTTCCCAGATATAAGGTGTATCTTATAAAAATATAGGTGGATGCCTTTCTTCCATCAGGGCATTTTCTTGAATTGCTTTCATGTCTTTTCTGTTTCGTGGCTTGGAGTCACCTGTGAACTGTTTGGTTCTCCCTCAGCTTCCTCCTGGGTCACCTCCTTTGCACGCTGTTGACGCTTCGTCATTATGCTCTTTCTGGATTTCCTCTTCCCTTCTCACCTTCTATTCCTCCTATGATGTCATTTATGACATTTATTCACTCTTGTGTTCCTTCTAGTTTATTCTTCATTTCCACTTTTTCCCCTTTCATTTCTAATTATTTCCCAGATTTTCTCAGACTGTTTTTCAAGTCTTTGACCAATATTCTTTTTTACTCATTTTAAAATAAGACATATGCTGATATTTTGTAACACCTATGTTTTTCTTTTAATGTTTAGCTCCTTTTTGAATAGTCAGCTGAATTGTCATTCAATGTCTGGGTGTGCCTCCCTGCGGTTCCTCTGCCACCTGGGGACGTTTCTCTGAGCGTCAGTCCCTCTTGGTGGTGGTCTTGGTAGTGGTATATGGGGTGGGACCATGGTGGTTCTCTGTCATCCCTGTTTAGATGAGACCGTGATAAGCGCAGTGGCCCCGGGCAGCATCCCAGGTCTGTGACTCTGGGACTCCATCCTAGAGTCTGCTATTGAGACACGGGCTGTGTTTTTGGGGGACCTGTCTCCAGATCTGTGGTTCTGGGGCTCCCTCCTAGAGTCTGTGATTGTGACAGGGACTGTGTTTTAGGGACCTGTCCCTTCGCTCTGCGTTGCACTCTATCTGGACCTGCCCCTCCATTCCCTGGCATCTCTGTCTGTTGAGGCAGCTGCTGTACTGAGTTCACCAGTCTGTGTCTAGGGTCCAGCTGTTTGGAACTTCCTGGGCCACCCGGGCTCCTAAGAGGTTTGGACCCTGGAAGGCTTCTGCTCTTGTCTGCCTCTGCTTACCATCAGCCTCTTAGCTGCAGAAGCCTGGGGGCTGCCCCTTGGCCTGGGAATGCTGCTCATGACAGGGTCGCGGGCTGGCTGGTGCTCGGGGCCTGGCTGGGACGTGCCTCGGTCTCTGTCTCTGTCTCTGTCAGGGCCCTGGCCTGGACTTGCCACGCACACTGGTGTTCCTGGGGGTTCTTCACCCAGCAGTATGTGAAGATGTTGTCTATGGGCCTTTTGTTCTGTTGCTCTGACAGTCCGGTGTGAGCTTTTGTGACTTTGGGGAGATAAAAACACTTCCCTTCTGCCTTTGTGGGATTTAGTTTCCTGCCGTTTGTTTTTGTTTTAAATCTCAGAATTCCTCAGAGTCCTGTGTCCTGAGATGCATGTGACTGGGCTGATGTGTCTCCTTCAATGTTACCTAAAATCAACACCTGGAGGCAGCAAGTAGAGACAAGAAAAGAGGTTTTTGTTGCTGAGGGTTTGCTTTTTCAGTGATTAATCAGCCTCCGTCAGCCATGCCCCAAATTCTAGAGCCAAGGTGCCCTGACTGTCTCCCTCAGCTCTTGTCTGGCCCCGTCTAGAGTTCTGAGAGCTCTGAGACCAAGATCTCAGATTGAGAGCTTTGGTAATTTTGCAAATGTTACCAAACTACCTGCCAAAGGACAGGACGTGGCCTGGTGTCTGTGCTGCCCTGGGTGGAGGTAGGTGCTGCCTGTCTGGAGCCACCAGTGAGTTCTCACATGAGGAGGCTGCACAAGTTACAAGTGCAGAAACACGTCCTGGGGAGGGGCTCAGGGGCATCCTGATTAATTGCTGGGGAAGCCTGGCAGCCAGCACTGAAGCTGGTACTAAAACACAGTCCCCAGCAGAGCTCGTCACAAAGCAGGAGCTCAGGCCAGAGCGGCCGCCTTGCAGCACGGAGCTGCCCCGCCTCCCGCAGCTGAGACCTGGAGCTTGCCGCTCACTGGGATTCTGCCCCCAGCCAGAACGAGGCCACCAGCAAACCCTTTTCAGCAGATGTTTCACCTTCTGAGTAGCTCATAAACCTCAGCTGGCAGAGACTTCAGCCCTTCCCAGGCCTTGGTGAGCCTGCCTCTCAGCATAGTGGAGGGTCCAGGAGGCCACAGCTCCCATGGCCTGATTTCTCCTCATTCTGCCCCCTCTCCCCAGCATGGCCCATGTGCCACAGCCACACGGACAGCAAGTGCACACGGGACAGATGAGTGTGGTCACACTGAAGACTGGGAGTGAGCTGTCCAGCCACGGTGGGGCCTGTCTGGCCTTAGGCAGAGCCAGAAATGGGTTTGTGATTCCCGGAAGGGGTGAAGCGGACAGGGCAGAAGTAGGGGTGCTAGGCAGTCAGGAACTGGCCAAGCCAGACAGGCCAACAGTGAGCCTGTGGCTGGGGCACAGGTCCCTGGAGACGCCAGGCAGCCCAGACCCCAGCTGGGAACTCACGATCGCTCCTCCAGGAAGATTTTGCATCCCTGCCCATCCCAGAGCCCCATCTCTGTGCACTGGGCAGTGTCACCTCTGCGTAAGGGCAGAGGAGCAGCTGCTCCAGCTGAGTTCACCCAGCTGCCTGCAAGGTTCCTACTCAGGGCCAGCACCAAGCCCCAAAGCCAGGGTTTTGTTGGTGGCCGTGATCCATCCTGGGGAGGCATCCATCTCGATGCCATCATTGGCTGTGAATCCCGACCATCCACGTGAGCAGAGCAGAGCTGGCGGAACCGATGCCCCTGTGCTCCTGTCTCACCCAGGGGCCTGCAGCCCACCCTGATTGATGTGCCAATCTTCCTTACAGCTGCCAGAGGCACGCTTCTGCACTGCACAGTGTCGAGGCTAAAAAACTAGAGAATACAGATCTTTCAAAGTTTGTCTCATCTGAAGACCATTTGTTACAACCACACGTTAGAATGTCTGAGGCCCCATAAGGCAAAAGATTCATAGAAACTTTGATTCCTGCAGAATTTCGCATTGTGTCTAACACCAGATTTACAGTCTGGCAGTATTTTGATGATAAATTCCCAGCCCTCTTTGCTGGAAGAAAGAACAGGTTCTTCCCATCCATAAAATTAAAAAAAAATGAGATGTCATCCAGATGAACAGAGGGCTGGAACCCAGCCTGGAGAGAACGGCTGTGGATGATCAGAAGCTGCCAGAGATGATGAAGGTGAAAAATCATCACCACCACCACCATCATCATCTTCATCACCATCTTCATCACCATTATCATCATCTTCATCACCATCAGCTTCATCACCGTCATCACCATCACCATCATCTCCACCACCATCTTCACCATCATCTTCATCACTGTCATCATCACCATCACCATCATCTTCATCACCGTCATCATCACCATCACCATCATCACCATCACCATCTTCATCACCATCATCTTCATCACCGTCATCATCACCATCACCATCATCACCACCACCATCTTCATCACCATCATCACTGTATCATCATCACCATCATTGTCATCAAAACTATTACTAGACCAGCCATTGTGTTAAATATTTTAAATGCATTATGTCAGTTTTTCTACCTGGACAGTGGGGTTGTGCTGGTGATGAAATTAGGTTATGGAGGGATGCTGAAGAGGAGAAGATTCGACACAGTGAGCCCTCAGTGGATTTAAGGGATTCTTCTTATTTCATTTAATTCTTACAAGCAAATCCCAAGGGGTTGCTACTATTATTATTTCCACTTTATAGAGGAAGAAATGGAGGGTTGGTGAAATGAAGCGACTTGCTTGAGAACAGAGCACACAGTGGGAAAGCCCAGGTTGCAAGCTCAGAGACCACGCATTTCATGAGCGCCCAGCACTCCCTCCCCAGCTCACCCTGCAATGCAGATCCTGTTGTTCTTGTTGTTGTTGTTGTCATTTGGGCGATAAAGAAGGTAAAGCCTGTAGAGGCCAGTGCAATGCACATCCACAGACAGGCAGCAACGAAGAGCCAAGCCAGCAGGGGGCCCAGCCTTGCTTGGGTCTCGAAGTCTTGCTCTCCGCTCCTGCATGGCGTAGGGCTGAAAATGTCAAAACCGTAGTGCACTTGCAAAAAGTCACCTTGTTTTATAAATTTCTCTGGCAATTTTGTTCAATGAGAGTAGAACTCAGTGGCCACTCATTCGGAAGGCTTACAGAAATGTGGCAATAATTCCATGCTGGACAAATTCCGGAAACATCGCTCAGAAGGGCAAGGTCTGCGATGCCAAGACAAAGGCTGGGGTGGGGCCAGCCTGGGGGACGGGGACTCCTGCATGCTAAGAGAGGAAGGCTGGAGACCCTGAAACCCTGTTCCTTTAGAAAGTAGAATCTGGAGCTCGGCTGCATAGGATGCTAGTGGGTCTTAGGTGGGTCTCCCGCAGCTCAGGAGCCTGGCAGTGGGCCCTGGAATTACAGCCTTGGAGACCTGTCAGAGGCCAGAGATCTATGGGACGGTCAAACCCTGACCCAAGGACCAGGCAGTGTGTGCAGATTTGCATCATCTTGTAGCATCAGCCAGGCAAGGAAAGTTGCACCTTGGTCTACGCTGCGGTGATTGACAGAAGAGTGTCCCCTCACTCTCCAGGAGCCTCCACTGCCAGGACAGCCTGATGTCATGGCTTCACCTGGTGAGGCATCCTTTCCTCCAGGTGGCCTCCACCCACTCATGCCCTACCTGGAACAATGCATGATTTTCAAAAATCCACCAAGGAAACCATGGGGCAGTCTTGGATGTCCAGGAAAACATTTCTGAAATGCGTTTGAGAAGACAGGGGCAGGGCCTCGTCTCCGTGGGGTCCTGACGGAAATAACCACATGCTCCAGAGGCAGCTCTGGGCAGGAACCTACTCCCGCCCTGGCTCCCCGGGTGCTGCCCAGAGCTGTCTCTGCACTTCATGGCTCAGGACGGCCCCTGGCCAGGCAAGCAGAGAAGCGAGCACTAAGTCAGGACTCGGGGCAGTCGGAGGCCAGGATGTGTCACTTTCAGAGGCTCTGGGGTCCCATGTCCCTGGGAGTGAAAGGTCACAGCCCTGCCATGGGTGAGGAGACGTCAGGACCTGGACCCTCGAAGACCTCTGAGCACTGCCCCCCATACCCTCCCCTCACTGGCCTCCTTGCCACTGTCTCTGGAATATTCTTAGATGCTCCTACCTTAGGGTCTTTGCATAGCTGAGCCCTGAGTCTGGAATGAGCCTCCTCACCTCTTCCTAGGATCTGCTTGTGGGTGTCCTGCCTGCCTGGTGATGGTCTCAGACCCTCCCCTCAGCTGTGTTCATTTGTTTGCTTTTTGTGACTTCCTGAGCATCTAGCATCTTTGAATACACCACCCAGTTTACTAACTTGGTGGTATTGGTTATTTGTTACTCTCTGTTCCTCCCTCTAGGATGTGAGCCTAGTGAGGGCAGGGGCCTGGGATCCCAGGGTCTGGAGCAGGGTCCGCTGCAGACACCACCAGCCATGTGCTAACCAAGGGGCCCCACACAACCCTCTGCAGGCCCCTGCAGGTGAGGGTTTCTGTTCAGTCTCATGACAGCCGTGTGGGGCCAGTGGGTTCTGTAATAGATGAACGACCTGGGAGGCTCAGAAAAATGAGGCAGGTTGCCCCAGTTGAGAGGACCACAGGGTAGTCCCCATGGAAATGCCTGCTGAATGTAATTGAAGCGAATTTGATTGCACCCGAGTTCTGACAGCAATTCTCTGACACCAACTGGGTGTCCTACAATTAAGTCTAGTTCTGACACCAACCACCCAGATACTGCAGACCCCACAGGGGAAGGGCTCAGCCCCAAGAAGACCATCCCTACCTCAGACACCAGCTTCAAGTGGGGTCCCCAGGCTACCCTCACATCTGTCTGATTTGGTTACAAATTCTGGAGCTCTCGCCACCCTCCTTCAGGTTTGATACTTTGCTAGAATGACTCGTAGAACTCACGGAAAGTGCTGTACTCATGATTCCAGTTTTATCTTATGATCAAGGTGACAACTCAGGAACAGCCAAATGGAAGAGACTCAGGGTGAGATCAGGAAAGGTCTCAAGGGCAGGGAAATCCACTGGTAATATTCTTTTCTCTGTCCCCCTACATTTGTCTTGCTGCCAGTATACTGATTTGTTCACCAACCAGGGCACTCCTGAAACTCATTGTTCAAGGGTTTTATTGGGGTTTTATTACAGAGAAATGATTGATTAATTTATTGATCACTGGTGAGAAGATTTAATTCAATGTCCAGCCCCTCTCCTCACCCTGGATGGCAGGTGGTGGGTGGGGCTGGACATTCCAACCCTCTAGTCTTCAGGGCTGGTGTTTCCTGGCATGCCAGCCCCCTCGTTGAAACTAAGAACCCAGTGAGTGGCCTCATTAGTGCAGCTAAGAGGTGGTATGGTGGAGAGGTCTCCTTATGAATAGCAAAGGTCATTTCTAGTGCTTAGGATGTTCCAAGAATTTTTTGGATCTCTGCCAGGAACTGGGAGTAAAGACCGGATTAATTATTTGTTATATCATAGGCCTAACATTTTAGGTTCCCAATCCACTCTTCCCCAGCAAACAATACTGCCAAAGGGCCCTTGGGGAGGCTGGCAGTGTGTGGCATGGTGCGGTCACTTGTTAGAAGTGAGGCTGCAAGAGACATCGTTTATGATAAAACAAGACTGAAGTGAGGGCTGGCACAGCCTCTGGAAACTTCCACAGACTGGCTGTCAGCAGGGACCTCTGATGGTAGCGTGGCACCTGCAGGCTGAGACAAGACTATGCCAGAGGCAGGCCAGGGCCGAGGGGCCTGTGCCCATACCTGGGCCTCACAGCTCATCACCAGCAGGGGTGTGTGGTGCTGTCCGTCTGCAGGGCTGCAGCTGGGAGACCTGGCACCTGCAGGCTGAGACAAGACTATATGGGAGACAGGCCAGGCAGAGGGGGCATCTCTGCCTCTGTGCCCACGCCCAGGCCTCACAGCCCATTATAAGCGTGGGTGTGTGGAGCCGTCCGTCTGCAGGGCTGCAGCTGGGAGACCTGCTAGAGGCGTCTGTCTGGTGCTTCCTGTGGAACATTTTTATGAACAAGCTGGATGAAGACGCAGGAGGCCTGTTTATCAAATTTATAGGAACTGCAAAGTTGGGAGGCAGAGCTAGTAAGTTGATGGCAGAGTCAAGATGTTTAAATATTTCATCAGGATGAAATTAACAGGATCACATCTGCATCATAGAATTGCAGTATTGCGAGGCATTTTCAGATCATCTGGTCGGAAGCATACATCTTACCATGAGTAAGATCCAGAGAGTTTCCATATTTTGGCCAAGGTTGTACAGCAAGTCATCCTCACCTGTAAGGCTCAGAAACACCTTGACCTCATCACATCTGCAGACAGGCCTCTCCAGAACCAGGTCCTCCCTCCCATGTCTGCATTTTCCCCACGTCCCATGGCAGCACCCTGGCAGAGTGACGCCATCTCAACCTGTGTCAGCGTCTGTGTCTCTTCTCTGCTCATGTTCTGTCTTGGAGCCGTGGTCCACTAGAATGTCTGCTGTTTCTGCAGAGTCTCTCCAATAATTGTGTTCATGGGAACACCAACCGGAAGCCCACCACAGGGATACCTCTGGCACTGACCGTCTCTGCACTGTGGATTTCAGCCCTGACACACCTGTGGCAGCTGAGGCTTCACGTGTGTGTAACCTTAATTCACGTCCCACTAGACTGTAAGCTCCTTGGGCAGTGAGGGGCTCCTTGTTCCAGCTACAGCGTCGCAGGGCCTAGTATGGGTGGACACACCGCACCTGCAAGCTGGAGAGGGAGGGAAGGAGCAGGAGGGGTTGCTCTGAGGGGTCGATGTGGACCATCTCACTGAATCCACATGACAGCCCTAGGTGAGTGCTAGGACCACCTCATGGGAGCATGCTGGGGCTGAAGGCGTCAGTACATTTGCCCACGTAGAGGTTTGGATCTTGACCCATCCAGCTGGGCTGTCTGAGCCTCCATCCATCTGGGTCATGCTGTGATGACACCTGGGTGTCAGCCTGCGAGGGAATGGGTGGGTGCCTCAGCCTGGCTGGAGAAGCTGAATATCACACATCCCATTCCTCTAGCCTGGAGCCAGCAACTGCTTGGTGTTTGTCATTCCTCTGCCAGGGCAATGGTTCCAACCTCAGAGATGGTTCTGCAGAAAGGATCAGGGTGGAGAGAAGTGCCTCTGAGGGTTTAGGGGTGTGCTCTGCACCCACAGCAGGTGTGCACAGCCTCAGATGGACCATTAAAGTGTCTTGTTTACAAAGGGAAAATCGTGGCTTTGGTTGCAGTGCCCAGAACCCAGCTCCATTGGATCTCGGATATGTGCATTTTACTGGATAATATGCTGCCCTCTGCACATGGGCAAAATCAGAAAACCTCAGCTTTACAGACTTACCAGCGTGGGACAGATGCCTGCATGTGCACACACACAGGCTCACTCACACACACGAATCATTAACAGATCAATTGGCCAGCTCAGAGGCTGGGGGAAGGGACAGAACCAGGAGAAGAGAGCTCAGGGGTGGGATGGTCACCACACTGAGGGGCAGCAGGCAGGGAGGGGCTGACCCTGGGCGTGACAGCCCCCCGCCCAGGGTTATGGTGCCCAGATTTCAGGAGCACCTACCCTGGTTAAAGGTTGACCAAGACCAGGCCCCTTTCAACCTATACACTAGACCTGGAAAACTTCCCAAATCCATGGGTTACCTTAACGAGGCTTCTGTGATGCAGTAAGGCTGCCTCCCCGGCTCGCAACCGGCAGTGCTTGTGCATACCAATTAGTGCGTCCTCGGGGACGCCGCCTTTACTGGCAGGAAAACCATGACTTGAGCTATCTTTACTAAAAGCATTAGAATTCACTTTTTGTTAAAGGTACAGAAATCATTCAGCCATAAGAATATCAAAGATATATTTAGCTAGTTTGCATTTGCTTTCAACCGATTCTAACAGAACTGATAGCCATTTGGAAGGCATGCAGCAGTCCTGAATAGAGTATTGTGTTGAATAAGCTTCAACACACCATCACCGCACAGTCTAAATGTGCCTTTTCTTCTTATTTCAAGTTGCAACAATACAGGCCTTGTTTCACATTTCTATTTTTAACTAATGAAAATTTATTACAGGGAAATCCTAATTATACCCTTTGGAGTACGATACAATTAGAAATCCACTGGTAATATTCTTTTCTCAAAATTCCATGTAATTGCATAAGAAGCAGAGAATGTAAATTCTCTTGGAATAGTTGGTCTATAAATACAATTCTCGAATGGGCTGAGCAATCTTTCTGTTTCTTTGCACATTTTGTATTCGTTGGGATTAATCCATATTACAGCCCCTGTGAGTGAAAACCCCTTGTTAGACATAAGGCATTGTATATTCTCAGCACATCCTCAACATGGTACTAATGAATTTCCCAGGACCTTGGACAGACCATGAGGAAACACTTCTCACTTGGCAGGTGTTGGGAGGCCTGGACGGCCGGGTCTGGCCCCTAGATGACCACCTGTACCTTTTCCCGTCTGACCCCTTACTTCCTCTCTAAATGAGGAAGTAGTGTAATCTTCACCTAGCATCCAAACCTCCTGGGGGAGGCCCACTTGGGCCACATGAGCCTGCATGGTGGGAGCTGTCCTGTGCATTGGAGGACATTTCACAGCATCTCGGGTCTCCACTCCCAGGTGCTGGTAACATCTCCCCAGTTGTGGCAACCACAAATGTCTCCAGACCTTGCCAAATATCCCCTGGGGCAAAATCATCCCCAGTGGAGAACATGGCACTATTGTCAAAACCAGAGCTGGACGGTAGTTAAAGCCATAAAATCAGATTACATTCACGACTGTTGCAAAGGAAGAAAAGAGACCAGGCTCAATTCCAAATTTGGCATGGAAAAACAGGAATTGATAGCCACGGTCAGGGTTGGGGGTCAGTGGATGGAAAATTAGCAAGAGTAGACTTCAGGGATCAGGGAGTTTTGGCTGAATCAACCTCAGCAGATTCTTGCTGAGTCAGATCTAGGGGATGGCGGAGGATGAGAAATCTGATAAAGTGTCCAGGTGAGCAGAGTAAGGGAAGGGCGGGGAAGACTATGGCTAATCAGTTTAGCAGTACTCTTAATGCAAAGGTGAGCATGGAAGTTCAAAATCCTAGGCCTACTGAAAAGTTCAGGGGAACCTGAGGAGACCATGGCCCAGGAGAGACTCTTGCCTCTAGGCCAAATCAGAAAGCTCAGACAAAGGTTCAAAAAAATCACAGTTCAGATCCCAGGGTGATCTGGTTTTGAAAGGAGCAGGTAAGGCCTTTAGATGCACGTTCCTGCCATTCCTACATCTCCAGGCACTTAGGGAGCTCCCAGAATGTAGGAGGCCCTAAGCCACTGCTTATGAGAGGACTGCTCTTCATGATTGCTGGCTGAGCTTGACCTAAGTGCAGCAGAAAATGAGGGAGCTCGGCTGGGCGCGGTGGCTTGCGCCTGTAATCCCTGCACTTTGGGAGGCCAAGGCGGGCGGATCACGAGGTTAGGAGATCGAGACCATCGTGGCTAACATGGTGAAACCCCGTCTCTACTAAAAATGCAAAAAATTAGCCGGGCGTAGTGGCGGGAGCCCGTAGTCCCAGCTACTTGGGAGGCTGAGGCAGGAGAATGGCGTGAACCCAGGAGGCGGAGCTTGCAGTGAGCCGAGATTGCACCACTGCACTTCAGCCTGGGCGACTGAGTGAGACTCCATCTCAAAAAAAAAAAAAAGAAAATAAGGGAGCTCTCAAATGGGTGGTCTGATGATCCATGGGTAGGTGTGGGAGCAGGGCCAGGCCATGGAGCAGGCCCATGAGGGCTCAGCATGGTCGGACTGAGGGTGTGCCAAGCCTGCGTGGGTTGAGTCTGCCCATCCTGGAGAACAGGCTGCATCCTGAGGTGCGGGGGGCAGCTGACGGACCTGCTCCCAGGCAGGGCCAGAGCGGGAAGGAGGGGAAGCCAGACACAAGAACGGTGTCTGCATTTGGCCAAACACGTTCTCCCAGCAGCAAACATTTAATTTTTTCAAAAGAATATTTCTAGATGCTTCTTAGAATCCAGTGTAGAACCATAAAGAGATCTATCCACATGCAGTTAAAATAATGCAAGGGGGAGAGTTGGTACTTGAAAAAGGTGGGCCTCTCACATTTCTTCCATAGGAGTAGAGTCCCGCCTCCCTGCCCTTGTGGTTTGAAAGGGAGTGCTGGTCAGCTGCCTAGCCTAGCACAGTCAGCTCGTGGGGTCCCTCCCTCCCTGCCCACCCTGGGTTTCACCTTGTGCAGCTCCTGCTGCTGCCCACAGTGTCTGGGGCCTTGGCAGGGGCCACCCCTCTGCTGTAGGAGGGAACTTCTCCAGGGCCCCTGGGTGATCCCATTCTCCACTGTCCTCTGTGCCTGGGGAGGGGTCCCAGCCTCCTTCTTTGTCACTGAAGTTTCCCTTTGGGGTTAGATCTCAGGACACAGATGGTTCTGTGCATAACTGTCTTCCAGGCATTTGTCCAGAACAAAGGGGCCATGAGTGAGTGAAATGATTGTTCGGATGAAAAGCCTGCTACTTACCCCTCCATGACCCCGTCTCTGCAGCGGCACCTGAGGCCTGGCTTCCCTGCCGTGGGCCGTGGGCAGCACGGGGACCTGGAGTGAGGGCCTGCCCGGGAGACACGCCGGTTGGCCTCCGGGGTGTGGTTCTGCCTGCAGCTGAGCTGCAGCTTCTCGCAGCCAGGCCCAGGGCTGGGACTTCAATTCCAGCCTCCCGCCCTGGACTCAGCCAAGCCCCGTGCCTGCCAGGAGCAAATGTGCCACCCTTGCTGGGGAGACCACGTCAGGCTTTGTGAAGAGTTGTCAAAGAGACTGTGTTTCTGAAAGAGTTACCTCAAGGAGGGTTTGTAAAGGTTGTAATAAGAACCGGCTGGGTCCCCATGAGTGTGTCTAACTCTCTGCATCTTGTGTCCCTGAAGGACTGAAGGCTGCGGGAGTCCCAGGCCAGAGGAAGCAAAGAGAGAGGACAAAGGCACAAGGACGCCACCCCCACAGATCCTCCTGCCCCTGGAGGAGCGTGTGACCCACTTCCGGCACATGCTGCTGGAGAGAGGGGTAAGGCGCAGCGGCTGAGGGGCTGCACTCCGGCGGAGACCTGGGGAACAGCAGCTGAGTGGCTGTCCCTGCCTGAGGGACGTCTCCTCCTCACTGAGTTCATGATCAGGCTGAGTGACCATCCCAGGGCCTGAGGGATGCTTCCCCCTTACTAAGTTCCCGGTTGTGCTGAGTGAGGGGCAGGTGCTAAGTGAGTGGAGGCCGAGGGGCAGCCAATGTGGAGAGGAGGTCCTGCTTCACCTCTGAAAGGAGAAAGGTGCCTTTGTGGTTTCTCCTGTGGGCATGAGGCCTGAGAGGCCGGCAGGTGGGGTCCACAGGGAGGCCAGGTCCTGGGTGGCCTGAGGAAGCACACACTGCGCAGATGGGGTTCCTGCGGGAGCTGGGCCAGGTTGCGGCGCCCGACCTCCCTGTGTAGCTTCCCCATGGGGTTGTCCATCCTACCTAGTGGGACTCGCTCCCCTAGGGATGAACGTGACTGTTTTTAAAATAAAATTAGGATATCTTCAGTGTAGCTGATTTCCAAATCTCACTTTGAATTGGGGGCCGGGGGGATTTTATATTCAGATCCCCTTTCAATGACTATCATTTCCTGCTTTGGCTCTGGGTATAACATGAGCCAGAGGCAGTATTTCAGCCCCGCTGGATTTCCTCAGAAAGTAAGGCTGAATGCAGACGGCAGTGATGGGCCCCACCTGTGAGGATATTTATAATGAACACACAAACGGCCTTTCAGACTGAAGAGCAAGTTTCCTCTGCAGCCAGCACCCACCCCCAGGCTGCTTTCCGGCCCTCCCACAGCTGGTAACTCCCAGGGTCCTGGAGAGGGGCAGGGACGGAGCTGCCTGGAAACGCAGCTCCCTGCGGAACAGAGAGGTCTGAGCAGAACCCTCATAAGGGTTAGGGCTGGGGCGCTGTCCTGGGTCTGGGTTAAACCCTGGGGGAACAGGAAACATTGAGCAGATCCTACCCTTTAGGAATGTTATGGAGGAAGGAGCTGGTCCCACCCACCCCCAGGGACACGTCTCCTCCAAAGCCCCTTGAATTTGAATGTGTGCACCTGTTTATGTATTTCATCATCCACTCAAAGGTAAAACACAGCCCTGGGCCTCAAGGAACCAGAAGGAAACGTAGGCGTGTGAGCTGGTGACTGCAGTGCGTGTGTCAGGCTGAATTAACACACGCGCCGAGAGGCACGGAGCACAATGTGGACTCACACGTGTGTGGAGCCGGCCCTGGCACGATGCGCCACCTGGGTGTTGGTTTGTTTTTCAAAAAATGTTATTTTAAAAGCTATTTTTACTAGGCTCAAATTTTGTTTTAAAACAAGACTTTAGTCCCTCCCTCTTCCTGCCCCCCGGGCTTCCTGCCCTCCTGGGGGTCTTTGTTGTAGTTTCTCCTAACTTGCTCTCTGCAGGGTGGCGAAAAGCTCTCGCCCTGCCCCTGCCGCCAGGTGTTCCCCGTGTGCCTTCACGGACTCTTCTTTTTTTTTTTTCTTTCAAATCTTTTATTATTATTATTATTATTATTATTATTATACTTTAAGTTCTAGGGTACATGTGCATAACGTGCAGGTTTGTTACATATGTATACTTGTGCCATGTTGGTGTGCTGCACCCATCAACTCGTCAGCACCCGTCAACTCGTCATTTACATCAGGTATAACTCCCAGTGCAATCCCTCCCCCTTCCCCCCTCCCCATGATAGGCCCCGGTGTGTGATGTTCCCCTTCCCGAGTCCAAGTGATCTCATTGTTCAGTTCCCACCTATGAGTGAGAACATGCGGTGTTTGGTTTTCTGTTCTTGCGATAGTTTGCTGAGAATGATGGTTTCCAGCTGCATCCATGTCCCTACAAAGGACACGAACTCATCCCTTTTTATGGCTGCATAGTATTCCATGGTGTATATGTGCCACATTTACTTAATCCAGTCTGTCACTGATGGACATTTGGGTTGATTCCAAGTCTTTGCTATTGTGAATAGTGCCGCAATAAACATACGTGTGCATGTGTCTTTATAGCAGCATGATTCATAATCCTTTGGGTATATCCCCAGTAATGGGATGGCTGGGTCATATGGTACTTCTAGTTCTAGATCCTTGAGGAATCGCTATGCTGTTTTCCATAATGGTTGAACTAGGTTACAATCCCACCAACAGTGTACAAGTGTTCCTATTTCTCCACATCCTCTCCAGCACCTGTTAGAATGGCGATCATTAAAAAGTCAGGAAACAACACGGACTCTTCTTTATCCTGGTGGACGGCCTGATGCCCAAGAGTCCAGCCGGTGACTGGGCGGCCCTCTCACAGGAAACCTGCTTATATCAGCACATGCCCTTGTGATGCGTCTTTACCAAGATAGTCACCTTCTAGGAGAGCCCTGCCTGGGAGCAGTGTCAGGTTCGGGGTGTCACTGGGCGAGAGGCAGGAGAGGCCGTTTTGTGACCCACAGGTCCAAGTGCAGGCAGTTTCCCAGTCCTTACTGTCATGCCCCTGCGACTGCATGGCCCTTGTGGAAATGACTGTAATTCTGAGTTTCCGAATAGGCCTGGCCAGGCTGGCCTGGTTGGATTATCAGGCAGGAGACACGACCTGTCTTCCCTGAAACATGATGGCATCGTGGACATTTGGGAAATAGGAATAAAACATTCCCTTTATCTTACTAACGTCCAAGTTTTCCATCTCTTTGTTTTAGAAATGAGCCAGGCCCAATTTACCAACACAGTTTTAAACTAACCTACCTGCTTGAGAGGCCGGCCTTCCCTTCCCGGGCAGGGATGCTGGCGGACTCAGTTTACGTGGCCTCTTGAATTTCTCCAAATGGCCTTGGTTGAGAGATTTTACTAATGAGATTTTCAGGGCTTTTTACCCCAATGAGAGTGGGTGATTCATTTCAACTTTTTCTTCTCAGATTATTATACAGGAATCAGCAAAATCATCTGAATGTGAAGCAGTAACCACAGGGTTGTGTGTTTACCCTGAGAGAAAGGGACCAGGGTGAAGCCTAGTCCTGTGTCTCATGAGGATTTTCAGGAGAGGCCCACACACAGCTCATGATAGAAAAGATCAATCCAAATTTGCTGTGAATATCATAAAGCAATGGCACTATTTATGACTTTTCAGCTTTGTAAAATATGCTGGCAGATTTGCTCGTGCTCAGGAGAATTTGATAGCTAAACCCACAAGGTTTCTAGCTGCTTAACAATGAGGCACAGAAAGGTCACTTTTTCATGGACTGAGTGATTAATAAGATTTTTTTATTGCATTTGTTCAATACTTCAGTTCAGAAATTCATGTACTTGTGGAGTGATGAAAGGTGGACCCTGGGGTTTTTAGTAGTTTAAAAAGGGCAGAGTTTGGGCCCTGCCATGGGGATTGTGCCCTGGGGCAGGGGGATGAAGGTTTTGTGGTTTTGTGGCATGTAAATGATGGTTCAGCAGAAGGTTTGTTTTTTGTTTTGTTTTATTTTTGGTTTTTTCTTGCTAGTACAAATCCCAAAGAAGCTTTCTTTTAAAACTTTAGTCCATCAGGAGCAAGTTTAATTGAACAGCAGGTTATTAATTTAATGCTGCTGTTTAGTTGAATACATTAGAGACATTTTATTGAGAACACTTTCCTTCTGCAAAGTCTCTCTCACAAGTAGGTGGTGCTCACCCAGGGGCCAGGAGAGAAAGTCCTTTTGAGAATACTCAATTTCGATTTAGGGACTTAGGGGCTGTCCTTGGTCCTTTTCAGGGATCCTTCTGCGGGTGACCCTGGGCCAGAACAATGACCAGCCTCGGGGACCCTGGCTGGCAGTGTGGTGGGCTACACAGGAGAGCCCTGGGACCACGTCTGCATTGGGGTGAGGAATTCACAGAGCAGGGTTCCTGCAGGCTTCGCTATGATGGTTTCTCCCTACACTAAGATGGGTGTTGACAGCGAGGCTGTGGGGTGAGTGGGTACAAACCAGACAGAGGCCCCTACAGTCCTAGGCAGCAGGCGCCCCTCCCAGGCAGCAGGAAGGGCAGCGTTGGCCTGTCCGTCTCCCTGGATGAGTAACGTCTGGTGCTCTTCCCTCCCGTCAAATGCAGGCAGCTCTGCCTCCCAGGAGCTTCACCGGGCCCTCGGCTGGGACGCGCATGCGCAGAAAGGCCTAGGTTGCTGCCAGGAAAGGAGAGGTGCCTGTGGGGACAGCACCCTTGAAGGTGCCTTTGGGAGTTGGGATTGCCTGCTCTAATTTCTGGAATGGGAATATAATTACGCTTGTGTGAAAGTAACCCTCAAAAGTAAGTGAAATCAGCTGGCTATATTGTGGAATAACCATGTAAAATTGCGTTTATTCAGCAAAAGAGAAAACAAAAAGTTAGTAAACTACTCCGAGCCCTGAAGGTGGGGGTAGGCGTTGATGTGCCCCGAGGCAGGGTAATACAGGGATGCAGACGGAGGCCTCGCCTGCGGGCCCAGGTTCCCTTCCACGCTCACTCACAGTTGCCCGGGTCCACCTGGGGCCACCTGGGCTCACAGGAACTCTGTCTGTGCTGGCCACTTCCACTGTTAAACGTTAGGGATTTAACGCCCCAAGGGCAACCCTCAACCGAGGAAGGACGGGGTCAGTAGGTGAAAACCTGCTTCCCAGTCCTCAGTGAGGATACCTCTCGGGCAGATTTGGGCACATTCCTCGCCCCATGGCCCACCCTCCATCGCTGGCTCCTCTCCTTCCGCGTGTCCGTTCCCAGGACCGCCTGGAATCACCTTCCAAACAAACGCCTGCACCCTGGCCCTGGCCATGCGGCTTCTTTAGGGGTCTGAGCGTAAGGCAATGGCCTCATCTTCAAGGATGAGGTGGGAGCCCGGTCATTCTGCCCTGGGCTGCCACACTTTTGATGGTCGGGGACTCTGGAGCAGCGGCAGCCACAGGCTCCAGGAATGTTCCCCATCCCTGAGAGCAGGCAAAGTCCAGGGGCCAGGAGAAGAGGGCCGCAGAGGGGGACAGGTTGAAAGGGAAGGAGAATGGCCAGGCAGTTTCTCAAAAATGAAGTCTGTCCACATGCAGCTGGCATCATTAGGGCTTGTGGGATCATTAGGGCTTGTGGGAGGCGCAGTGTGGGCCTGGGGGACAGGGGGAGAAAGTCTGCTGGGGGTGGGTTGGGGCATCTGGGCTCAGAAGCGGCCAGGTGGGCTGCAGATCCAGGCAGGCATCTCCAGGACAGTGCGGGAGCCGGAGCTGGAGAAACAGAGCAGGCAAATCTGGACAGAGCTCGGGGACACGGGTGTGGCCCAAGTCTTCAGCCCCCGGCCCTGGAAGCGGAGGTCCTGGGCTCAGGCCCCAGGGAGGTTTTTGAACCCTCCTCATGTGGCCCCTGGGAGTGCTGTGTGGCCGGGGCCCACTCCCCCACTCTCAGTGGTCTTGAACTTCTGCTGCCCCAGCAGAGGACTTTGGTCAATTTTCCTGAGACCAGGGGAGACAGGAAGAAACAGGAGAGATGAAGACGGCAGGAAGGGAGGGAGGGGACTGGCACTGGCCATGCAGCCTGCAGGCTGCGCTGAGAAGAGAGGCTGGGGGCAGGGCCCATGACTAGGGACCAAGGGACCTGGAGATGCATTTCAGCTGCTGGGGTCTTACTTGGCAGCGGCAAGGGGAGGCCGCCCTCAACACCTTGGAGCAGCCTGGCTTGTCGGTCCGTCTTCTTGTGTTTCCAACACAGCGTGAAATAATATAGCATAATGTTACCTGGGAGCTTTATTCATTTATTTACATGAGTGAATTCCACGCAGGCCCCAGGATAACCAATCGCAGCCTATCCTCTGCCCACGGGGCATGGGCGAGGGGAAGGGCAGGCTGTGCAAGGAAATCGTGATCGTATTTCAAAGGTCCAGCTGCAGGGTCGTCAAGAGAGGAGGGTAATTGTGACAGATTGCTTCCTTCCTTAGGACGTTTGCACTCATAAAAGCCAGAAGGAAAAATCACCTCTAATTCGATTAACACTTCATGCTCCCGGTCTATTACGGCCATTTGAAGATACAAAGAAGTAAAAGTAAATACATTTTGTTTGACAATCAAATTTCATCAAAACATTAGCTTCCAGGACTTTCATAAAAGTAACCAGGTTTGTCTTTGAGATGGAAGTTCACCATGTTTGGGAGACCCTGTATGACCCAGCTTTCCTTGAGGGACAGAGACCGCAGCTCCCGTCCCTGGAACACACTGAGGACCACAGCAGGGAGCCATGAGGCTGGGTGGGGGCGGACGGTGCAGACAGACAGACGGACAGACACGCGTTTCTGCAGACGCACACGAGTCTGCCTGGCTAAGCCCAGCCCCAGCGTCAGGGTTGGAGAGGGCATGGCTCCAGCTTTCCTTGGAGAGGCCATGGACTGTGCCCCTGACCTGAGGCCCTCTCAAGGCTGGGGCTTTATCCTCCAGTTCGGGACTTGGCAGGCGCCATCCTTTTGCCAGCTTTCGCCCTTTACTCTAGTCATCAGGATCCCTGGCCTTTTCCGTGATCCAAGGATTGAAAAATACTTGAAAGAGCCTTTTTGGTTTTAGAGATGGAAGGTAGCGTTCTGCTTCTGTCGGAGGCTCCCTGCCAGTCCAGACCTGCCCCGTCCTTGATGACCTCCGAGAGCCGTCACACACATGGGGCACCTCCAGGACGTTGGCATCCCACATGTGGCTGAGCCGTCCTGAGCTCTCAGCCACTTTAGTTGAACTGAACCCCCTTTTCTCAGAGCTGACGCATCCACCGGAACAATGCACGATGAGTTTCTCAGTCTCCAGAAAGGCTTTTGGTGAAGCTGGGACTGAAGTTAGATCTAGTTTTCCCTGGTGTTGTTTTATAAATGGTGACCTTTTCCTTTATGCCCAAGGTCTTGGCCGCCTTCCCAGGGCTGAGGTGCCTGGTTTCAGGCAGGGGCTCACCCAGACCCATCCACAGCAGGAGGCATGGACAGTGCTGGGCTCGGGCCATGCTTTGGGGTCTCTTCCCTGCTGAGAGTCTGCTCAAGCTGGTGTGGGTGCTCAGGGCAACCTGGGGCTCCTGGCAGCCACTCATCACTCTGCAGCACAGAGAAGCAGCCCCCTGAATGCTAGGAGGGAGCTGGGGCGAGACCACCAGGGCCTCGAGCACCCAGCCGAATTGTGGACTCACCTGAGGGCTCAAGGAGGAGAAGTTTTAGAGGGTGTGAGTTGAGGGAGGTGACGTGGCAGGGAGGGGAGTGGTTAAGAGACAGCAGTGTCTGTCGCAGAACCAGATGACCATGGCCACATGCTTTGCCCACGTGGCCTTTTATCTTGCCACTTGATCTGGAAAACACTTTTGGGTTCTCCAGACCAGGTCCTTGTCACTGAGAGGATGTTGAAAACAGCTGTGAAAGGGACAGCCCAGTTCCTGTGGCTGTGAAGAAGATGCAGTTTCCCTTCCTGAACCTCAGACTCCAGGTGCCTGTCCTCTCTCCAGCAGAGATGCCTGCGGGCTGAAACGGTGCCACATGGCGACCTGCAGTCAAGGACGCCTGCTGCCAGCCGGCCACTATCTGCAGGGTGATGCTTGGGCAATGTCCATTTTATGGAGATATCTGCCGAGTTTGGAAACTGCCTCTCTGGCCTGCAACCACACTGCCTCCTCTGCAGCTAACTTCTGGCGCCTGCATTTCTAACAACCAGCTCTGGCTTCTTCCACTGTGGAAATGGGAGGGAATCAATTGCAACCCGGACACTAATGAGGGAATAGAGGAGCTCCAGCCGGCGTTCCCAGGGAGACAGGAGAGAGTCCCACTGCAGGAGGCTGAGAGTGGAAGAAAGGGCACAACTGCAGCCCAGCCCACACGACCTCCAGTCCCCACTCTCGTGATTCAGGCGGGGTGGAGGGACAGTCCTGAAACAGCGATCAGATGAGAATGTGCAGTGAGGGACCAGCAACGTGGTCCTCAGACAGAGTCAAACACTCGCTCCAGCCCAGGAGCCAGAACAAGACCCTGTTGTTCTCCCACCGAGGCAGCTCCAGTATTTACAGACACAGCCACTGTCACAGACACAGCCACGGTCACAGACATAGTCACTGACACGGCCATGGTCACAGACACAGTCATGGTCAGAGATACAGCCACGGTCACAGACAGGGTCACGGTCACAGACACGGTCATGGTCACAGACACAGCCACGGTCACAGACACGGCCACGGTCACAGCCATGGTTACGTCATCCACAGGGAAACAGACAACAGGCGTGCTGAGACGGGCACCAGGACCGCCGTTGCTGTTCGTCCAGGGGGTGATGTGACGATGTACAACAGGGTGAGGAAGAGGGTGGAATCACAAACTTCTGCAGGAAAGGGTCCGAAGTTTACAGAAGAATTCAGGTCTTTAAGGATCAAGTCACATATAAAATGCCAAAGAATCAAAGAAGTGTTAGGCAAGAGGAAAGAGAGAGATCTCTGCTGAGACGTGGAAACCCCTGAGGGAGGAACAGCGTGTCCTGGTCTCGGGGCGTGCTGGGCAGACAGGATTCTAAACACCACCCCCTACCCCGCCCCACCGCGCTGTGCTCATCCTGTGTGGGCCTCTCCTTGAGCGTGGACGGGGCCCATGTCACACCTGTGGCAATGTTGCACTGTGTTGTGTAAGACTCTGCCTTAGCCAGGGAGAGATTCTCTCTCTGGCTTGAGGAAGCTGCCCCACTGTGGGGGCCCTGGGGCAAGGACCTGCAGGCAGCCGCTCGGAGCCAAGATTGGCTCCCAGCTGGCTGAAGACATGGAAAGCTTCAGCCCTGCAACCACAAGACCTGAATTCTCCCAACGTCCAGTGAGCTTGGAAGAGGACCCCAAGCACCGGATGAGAACAAAGGTCCTGCTGGCACCTCGTCTCAGCCCAGTGGGATCTGGGCCAAGGAGCCCAATGCCCCCATGCTGGACTCAGGACCTACGCAGCCCATGGAGTGACCCGAGGTAGTGCTTGTGACCCACTGAGTTTGAAGTCATTGCTTATGCAGCAATAGAAACTGAGATGTGAAGGAGATTCCCTGGGCACCGGTCAGCCACCTGTGTGAGGCTGCTGAGACAGAACGCCCACGCACACAGCAAATCATCTGAAGTGTGTTTATTCCCTGCAGACAGGAAACAAGGGTGGTGAAGATGAGGATGCCTTGTGAACCAGTCCTGCAGGCCCAGGAAAGCAGCAAGGAGAGGATGGAGCCTCATCTACCCTTCGCTGTAACCAAGGGACCCCAGAAAGCAGCCCGCAGTGGGTTTCATACCCTGAGGTCATGTGAAACACTGGGCTACAGGTTGAAGGATGTCTTATTTCTGGGGTGGGACCCAAACAAAGCCTGGCTGTTCTCAGCCTGTTGCATTCCCAGTGCATTCCAGTCATTCTGGAGAGGTACCAGCCAGAGACAGGGAGAACCAGGTTTTGTCCACGCCACCCAGAGAACAGTCCCACAACATAGCTGGACTTAAAAGAGATATGCAGCTTGGGCCAGGCGCGGTGGCTCATGCCTAGTCCCAACACTTCAGGAGGCTGAGGCGGGTGGATCATGAGTCAGGAGATCGAGACCATCCTGGCTAACACGGTGAAACCCTGTCACGACTAAAAATACAAAAATTAGCCAGACTTGGTGGTGGGCACCTGTAGTCCCAGCTACTTGGGAGGCTGAGGCAGGAGAACGACGTGAACCTGGGAGGCGGAGCTTGCAGTGAGGTGAGATGGCGCCACTGCACTCCAGCCTGGGTGACAGAGCGAGACTCCATCTCAAAAAAAAAAAAAAAAAAAAGGAGATACGCAGCTTGCTGTCTACTCAGTTGATGGGCTTTCTTTCCCTGGTTGTTCTGCAATGTTGGACTTCCTTGGTGGTGGTGGCGGTACTCTGTGTGTGTGTGTGTGTGTGTGTGTGTGTGTAGGCACACATGTGCATGTGTGTATCAATGTGTGCATCTTTGTGCGTATATGTGCATTTGTGCAACTATGTACATGTGGGTGTGTACACACGTGCCCGTGTATGCATATCTTAGCATGTCCTGTGTGTGTTCATGTGTTTGCATGTGTGTGCACCTGCATGTGTACATGCTGTGGATGTTTGTGTGTGTGGTGTGTGTGCTTATGTGTGTGTGTATAGTCACACACACACGTGTATAATCTTGGCCCCATGGAATGTACTCTCTGGGCAACGTAGATATTTCACACAGGCTCGGGAATGTCAGGCTTCTCTCAGGAGCAGTTCTCAGGACTCCTCGTCCCCATGGCTGTCAGGACCCCTTCTTTGGGAGAAGTCCTGTGCCCACCTGGAGGGCAGGGAAAGACCCTGTTTCACACATGGCTGTGCAGCCTTCACTTCAGCCCCCACTTCCGTCCTGGGTCCCAGCCACTGTGCTCTCACCCTTCCCTGAACTGTCCCTGACATGACACTGTTGGGTTTATTGTTGTAAGTTGTAATCACTGTAGAGATGGCTTATCTGACCTTCCATAGAGATTATAAATCCCTTCGGCAGCAAAAACTATACATCATTAATTGAAAAATTATTTTATTATACTTCTAGAACTCCAACATTTTCCAGAAACTGGTGTCGTTATGCCACACAGGGTCTAGTCCTCTGTCCCTGCAGAGCTGGGACCGTCGGGCTGTGCACAGGTCCCCGTGAGATGGGTGTCTGCCATCTGATTGGGCTGAATGGAGGCTGCCCACAGCTTCTCTAACAGCCCCAGGTGCTCCCGGGGCCACGTGCACTCAGTCAAAGCTAAAGGGACCCATTCTGCCTGGAGACCCTCCCAGAGTCACCCCCTCGCTCTGAGTCCCAGCAATGCTTCACTGTGTTCTGTGGAGGAGAATCCCTGGCTGGACCCTCGGTCATCCCACTCAATAAAAGAGCTTGTGGGTATTACAGAAAAGGCTTAAATTTGATAGTTAAAGATAGAAATTGCCAGTGAAGAAAATTCATCTGTTATAATATACAAAGAAAGCATGTGTTTATTGAAATAGTACCTCTATGAGGAATATTTTAAGAATGCGAATGGGGTTTTGTTTTTGTAAACTTTCAATTACCTTCCCCTCCCTGACCCTGCCCAGGTATTCATCTCCTGCCCAGATCCCAGGGTGGCTTTCCTCAAACACACACCCCATCCGAATTTTCTTCTCCCCTGTCTCTCGAGAGAATGCCCAGGCTCCTGACCACGTCTCAGGCTGCCCTGCACCTCAGCCTCTGGCTCTGCTGACTCTTCCTTGCTCCTTCACGGGCTCTGGCACCCCCAGGCATGTTCAACCTCTTGCGATTCCTGCATTCCCTGTAGTTCATGACCCAGCCTTTGCCCTGACTGCCAGCCAGTCCTGGAATAGCCCCCAGACTCCTACGTGAACCGTGAGGAGTATTCGTGTTCCAAAGTCACAGCACTCTGGAAGCCACCTCCCGAGGCTGCTGTGGGTCTTTCCTGGGTCCCACTAGTGTCCAGGTCTGTCTCTGCTGTGGCCCTAGTGCCATCTTAAGAGTCTGTTAGCTCCTCACCAGCACTACCCTAGACCACGGGCTTCCTTGATTTATTTCCTCAGGATCCTCAATACCCAGCTTAGGGCTCAAGGCACAGTGAATGCATAGTCCATGTTTTTAAATGAATGCTTTTATGTTCTAAATGACTTAACCATTCCCTTGCTCTATCAGCTGAGAGAGTCTAGAAGCAATGACACCTCACCAGCATTGAACACACCAGTGCCCAGATCTTGGTTTCTAACACCGTTCTAGGAAAGGAGCCAGGGCTTCTTGGAGAATTGACTGATTCAAGGGCAAAGGTGGGACATGCAGAAGATGACCCCGGCGTATCTTTAGTGGCAGAAATTAAGGAGATGCCCAAAAAGCCAAGTGATGAGCTCCTGTCAGAGGCGCACAGGAGCCAGGAACCCCCCACAGAGCTCACCAAGGCCAACCTGGAAGAAGCTGAACAGGAAAAGAAGCAAAGTCACACTGGAGTCCAGCCCAAGCATGGGCTGAATATCCGAGTCCACAGCAATATAAATAAAAGATTGAGTACATAAGCAATGTGGAGGCATGAACGAGTGTTCACCACCCCCCGCCCCCAGAACATTTCCCAGTCACTCATGTGGCTACTTCTCCTCCTCGGAAGTGGACACAGCCCGTACCCCTAAGTGTGAGCTGTGCATGGCGATGTCCTTCCAGAGAGGACAGCATGTCCTTCCAGAGAGGACAGCATGGAGAGGTGCACTTCACAGTGGGGAGACCTCAGCCAGCCGACCACGGCCACCACTGACAGTGAGGAGTCATGTCAGCAGTGTGTATACCCTTGTTATGACATGATGAGAATGGCATTGACCTGTGTGGTCTTCTTCCCAAAACCCATAACCCCAGGCTATTGATGAGGAAAACCTCAGACAAATCCCAACTGAGGACCATCCTGCAATGCACCTGACCAGGGCTCCCCAAACCATCGTGACTTTGCTCCTCAAAGTCATCAACGGCAAGGGCCGTCTGAGACCCTGTCACAGCCAAGAGGAGTCCAAGGAGATATGGCAGCCAAATGTGATAGGGTCCTGGACGGAAACAGAAAATTGGGTAAAACCTAAAGAAATCTGAATAAACGCAGACTATTGTTAGTAATAATGTATCAGTGTTAGTGGTGATGAATCTAGCCTACTAATATGTTAACAGCATGAGAAACTGGGTATGAGTATATGGTGACTTTCTGTAATATTCTTGCAAATTTTTAGTACATGTAAAACTATTGCAAACAAAATAATTTATTTTTAAAATGACCTGCCTAAAAAAGGTTAAACTTTGATTGCAAATCAACTAAACTCAGCCTGTTTTCAAGACATTACTCTTTGTTATGGTCAGTAGGGGTTCTGAAAATTTTTACAAATATAATTTCTCCTTTTGAAGTGGGGTGTTCCAGGATGCCACGCCTCTACAGATATAATTGGGGTTTCACATCAGGGGACACAACCCTGAAAGTTACCCAAGAAAGAAATGGTCATGAGTCTAGAAATTAAATTTTCTGATGTTCTAGGTATTGATTTTCTTGGGACGTCTGACATGTCTAACACTTATACTCTACCACATCACTGAATCTATTGTACTTTAATGCCGGTTTTTGTTTGTTTGTTTTTAACCATCGATCATTTCAGCGTGGCTTCAGGCTTAGCATTAGATGCTAACAGCAACTCTATTGAATATCTTTCTTTAGGTGTCAGCATTTTCTACCTGGGAGAAAGAATTACACAAAATCGTGTTTGACCCACGCTATCTCCTGCTCAACTCTGAGGAACGAAAGCAGGTAATGGAGTGGGAGGGCACTTTGACTGCAGAGACGAGGCATGAAAGCGACTGCTGCATCCTGGATCTGGGGAGCTTTTCGTTCCTGAATGACAGACACTGTGTTGTAAATGTGGCCGGTGGGGAGGAGTTACAACTCCAGCACTGGAGCTTGCAAGCTTGTGAACAGAAGAGTTAGAGGGACTGATGAAGGCTATTCTGGTCATTATTCTTACCTCACCATTTGGTTATGACCCTGGAAGACAAATACTTTTAAAGATGAAAATGTAGATTTTAGGAGCATTAACCCTCATTCCAAATGACCATAAATCATGTTAAAAATACGAAATACTGAAGGTATTATATAAAGATAGTGAAATAGGTGGTCTTACGTAAGATCTTAAGGTTTTATATGCTTAAAGTCTTATATAATATGAAAGTTGTCAGAATCAAAATGAAGCCAGTAATGTTAAGAGAACCCTGACAAATAGAATGGGGGAAGGCCATGAAGAGAGGGTTCTCACACTTGTGTACCTGATAACTAAAAAGGCTCTATGAGAACCACAGTCTTGCACACAAGGCCATCAAAACCTTCTATTCTATTCTATTCTATTCTATTCTATTCTATTCTATTCTATTCTATTCTATTCTATTCTATTTTGTTCTGTTCTATTCTATTCTATTCTATTCTATTCTATTCTATTCTATTCTATTCTAGACAGGGTCTGGCTCTGTTGCCCAGGCTGGAGTGCAGTGTTCCAATCTCAGCTCACTGCAACCTCCACTTCCTGGGCTCAAGCCATCCTCCCACCTCAGCCTCCTGAGTAGCTGGGACTACAGGCACCAGCCACCAGGCCTGGCTAATTTTTGTACTTTTTGTAGAGATATGGTTGCTCTGTATTCCCCAGGCTCATCTTGAACTCCTGGGCTCAAGCAATCCTTCCACCTCGGGCTCCCAAAGTGTTGGGATTACAGGTGTGAGCCACTGCACCTGGCTCATCACAAACTTATACACACAAAAAGCACTTCTCCAAGGACTCCTGCCCAACAACGGCCTGTCCAACCTCAGACTGGCTTTGTCTTGTTATGGATCTCTGTAGCCAAAGATAATTATTTCGAAACAATTATTTAATCCTCTCATTTATTTTTCCTTAGAAATTACTGTCTTTTTTTTTTTTTACCTCCCTGAGTATTCTTGTCATTTATGATGGCATGTGTATTCCCATCGCAATGCTCTCTTCCCAAATAAGCATTCATTTCATTTTAGAGAGCCTCTTTCTGCTTGTTCTTCAGGTTGACAACAATAGTAATGAAATAGGAGTGGTCCAGAGAACAATAGCAGCACAGTAAAGGGTGGAAGTTCTACAGAACATCGCCCAGCAAACAAGGAATTGATTAGAGGGGGTTCTCTGGGGGCTATTTTAAGGAGACACTTGCCAGGGGTCTGCCCAAGCTTTTCACAGAGTAGGTCCCTGAGCCAACACTGTTTTCCGTATCAAACAGACAGAGGGACAGATGGTGTTGGCTCACAGGAGGGGCCTGTGGTTGCTGGGGGAGGGACCAGCACAGCCTGGGTCTATGTGCCCCGTGGAGCGCATCTGAGAAGGGCCCTGAGATAGACTCTGGGAGGTCCGGACTTCCCTGCCCAGACTCCATGCGTGTGGTCACGTCTTGCCCTCCCTTTGCCCTTTGAGTTCAGAAATGATGCACATGGAAGGTGAGCTATTAAGAAGAGCAGCTGAAAATGGAAGAGCCATAGTTAATTTGGGGAGGAGGGATTCTGTGACCAGACCAGGGGCCCCCAGATTAGTGTCCGCTGGATTTCTCACACCAGCAGAATCTGATAAAGCCCCAGACGGAGGGTATGGGAATTGCCATTTTATTTTCAATTATGTCCTCTGCTCATCAAGTCCCTTTAAGCACATGCCTGAGATGATGTCAGTGGAGCACTAACCCACAGGGTCTCAGTCACATGGACCCACGTTGCTCGTTGTAACCAGCTCCCACTCTGTCCCCACGCCCGCTCCCAGCCCTCACCCCACCACTCCACTCACTGGAACTGGACCGTCTCCCTGGAGCAGGCTCAGGGGCAGGCTGGGCAGTGTGACGTGTTCCCAGGATTGACTGCCTTAGGCTGGGCAGTGTGACGTGTTCCCAGGATTGACTGCCTTGGAATACAGAACTTGAACCTTTCAAGAACTTGGAATTGATAATCTTTTATTGTCTTCTAGCTGAGTTTCATTTTCTATAAAGAAATATTTTAAAATATGTGAAATGTGTTATAGTCTCAAAATAATACTACAATAGAGTTAGCTGAGTTTGGGTGGTATATATTTTTTTCCTATAGTGAAAGAAAACCATAGACTTTGATAATTGGTAATATTTCATCATTTTGTTGCAATTTTAAAAATCAAAAATTTCAGCTGTGGCTGGGCACAATGGCTCATGCCTGTAATTCCAGCATTTTGGGAGGCTGAGGTGGGCAGATCACCTGAGGTCGGGAGTTCGAGACCAGCCTGATCAACATGGCAAAGCCCTGTCTTTACTAAAAACGCCAAAAATTAACCAGGTGTCATGGTGCTTGCTTGTAATCCCAGCTACTTGGGAGGCTGAGGCAGGAGAATCACTTGAACCCAGGAGGCAGAGGTTGCAGTGAGCCGAGATTGTGCCATTGCATTGCAGCCTGGGCAAAAAGAGCAAAACTCCGTCTCAAAAAAAAAAATCAGCTATGAAAAAGCATAGCAAGGAGCCTGTGATTTTATGTGACAGACTCACTGGAGGACATAGGCAGGAGCCACAAACTAGGCAGTGTCTAAAAATCATCAGTACATCTAGGGTGCATGTGGCGTGTGTGGCATGTGTGCTGTGTGTGGCATGTGGCTTCTGTGTGGTATGCGTGGCATGTGCCACGTGTGCCACCACAACTAGTTTGCTGTTGTCAGTTCTCTCTCTGTGCCATGGATACCTTTTGAGGCCATTAGTCCCTTTAAAAAACATTGAATAAGTAAGATCATCTCCATTGCAAAAAGAAAATTCCAATTTATGATCAAGCCCCTTCCAGACATTCTAGTTTAAATGCCAAGGCACATCTCTTAGAACAGCTGGGAACACAGGGGCCCAGTCTGCTTGCTGGATGGAAGTGGTTCATGGGCAGGGCAGCGCCAGCCCCCTGATGTCCCCCTGATGTCCCCCCTGATGTCTGGGGGACATGGGCATCCCATCCAGGGCTCATCCAAGGGAGCACTGTGAGGCTGGACCTTTCTCAGGCCATCGTCAGAGACAGCAGATGCCAACCCTGATGGGGCTAGGCCTACCTGGGCTGGGATGCCCTGCCCTTGCCTGGGTGGGTCCTCTGCAAATAGATGAGAAGAGAATATAGCTCATGCTAAGTACCCGTTGCCTGGGCAAAGCCTTTAAGCATCCCTGTGAAATCACCCAGAGGAAACTGTGGGCTTGTCCCAACGTCCTGCAACTTGGTCCCAGAAGGTCCAGTGGGAAAGAGGAGGAAGCAGGCCACACTGTAGCCAGCGCACTGGAGTGGCCAGAGGGCATTCAGAAGTGCCTGCAACCTCCTCAAAGGGGAGCATGGCAGCTCGTATGAGGAGGAGGATGGAGAGAAATCATAGCAGGTCCCCATCCAAAGACCACAGTCCTATTTAGGAAGAAATCGGGTTAGAAGTATCAGACGTAGAATCGGTACAGGACCTCGTGTCACACAGTGTGTTCATGGGGAAAGCTAAGGCCCCTGGTGTGAAAATCACAGCCCTTCCTCTGCCGGGGGAGCTGCACAGGAGAAGAGGGTGATCCTACACAGAACCAGGGTCGAGGGAGGGTGAAGCAGGCCTGTTTCTATGGCAACAAATAGCGTTTTGTTTTATTGCGCTAGAACGTACAGCAGTGATATAAGGGCCAACGGAATCTCTTTTAAAAAGTCATGCTCCACTTTGGATAAAGCTGGTATAATTTGTTAAGGATGAAAAACAAAACCTGCGATGTTAAATTATAGCAGCATAAAATAAAGTAACAGAGCAAAGCGAGAGGAAAGAGAGGAGCGTTTGATGAGATGGAGAAATGGTTCTAGGCAGAGAGAGAAGCAGGCGTTTCTGAAGAGCCCTGACCCCACGGCCAGCGAGGCTTTCTCTCCAGGTCTGAAATTAATAGAGCGAAACTCTAGCTAATGATGGAGCCATATGCTTTTATTTGGATAATAACCCTGCATTCATTTTTTTTATTAGTTAAATATAAGACAACTGAGAACTTACATTGCTATAAGAAGCCAGTTATGGCCAGGCACGGTGACTCACACCTGTAACCCCAGCACTTTGGAAGGCCGAGGCGGGTGGAGTTTGAGACCAGGCTGGCCAACATGGTGAAACCCGTCTCTACTAAAAATACAAAAAAATTAGCCGGGCGTGGTGGCACACACCTGTAGTCCCAGCTACTTGGGAGGCTGAAGCAGGAGAATTGCTTGAACCCAGGAGGCAGAGGTTGCAGTGAGCCAAGATCATGCCATTGCACTCCAGCCTGGGCAACAGAGCGAGACTCTGTCTCAAAAAAAAAAAAAAAAAGAAAAGAAAAAAAGCCAATCATATTCTTACTTACATATAATACATGCACGTATTCTCAATTTGAGCCATATTTGTGGATGTTTCATTTTGCCGCTGTATCTTCAGGAGACCAGTAGCATTGTGTATTCATAACCCTGTAAAGGTTTGCCACTACTGACATGGAATCTGAAACAATGAGACAAAGTGGGAAGGAAACCGCTCCAGAGAAGGGGCTGAGCGGTGCTGGGGTGGAGGCTTTCACCTGCCCACCTTACTTTCTCATCACCCCCTCACTTGGCATGAGTGTTGAAGGAGCTGCCTGCTTGGTCCTCGGTCACATTCTAAGATCTGCCTGGCCATTGGTTGGATTGGTGCACAGTTGCCATTTATCGACGTTATAGGTTCCTATGTGGACTTTCTCTTGATATTTTTGTTTATGTTTATCTACATTTGCATAAACACTCATCTTCAGTTTATTTTTAATGTTTTTGAGTTTGGGGTAGCATTAGGAATGAAAGAACTTTGTCCCTCTTTGACTCTGTAGCTATAAATGACAATTTTTCGGTTGTTAGAACAATGATCCATCTTCCTCTGACAGAGAAGAGGTTTTGTGGCCTGTCATAAAGAGATTGCATCTCGTTATGCGGGCTGGCGGGTTCCAGGAGAAGTGCCCTGGAGCCTTACCCAAAATTGCCTGCCAGCTGATGTGCGTGTCCTTCCCACTGAGGAGCAGGGTTTTCCTGTTTGGGGCAGCATTTGAGACGTACTTCTGGTCAGACTGGGGCATGCCCAGTGCCCAAGGGTCAGGCCGCCTGGTCAGTTGTTTCCACCCTGATGACCCAGGCAGCCTGGCATCCCATGACCTCCTCAGAAGAGGCCGCTTGTGCGCCCTGAGTCCTCCCCAATGCGCCAGACTCCCAGGTTCACAAGTGGGGATCGGAGATGCAGAATTTACTTTCTTTTCACAAGTTAAGGTCATTTTTGGGAGACTCGAATGTCAATTACGTCACCCTAGGAAGTGACTAGCACGAACTGAGTGCTCTGCTGTGTTCTGGTGCCACTGGCCATGATGAGAAAGTGAGGAGGCCGTGCAGTACAGATGCTGCTCGGAGGCCACAGCGAGGACCACTGCAGCCTACGGCATGAGTTCCAAATTGCCAGTTGGTTCCAGATGCCTGCGGAGAGGGCAGCCAAGTCATTCTCTGGGTTTCTCCAGCAGGGCTGTTTCACGTTTGACCCAGAAATGGCGCCTGCATGTAGAGAAACGCCAGGCCGTGTGGGGACCCAGGTTTAATTATTCAGACCGCTTGGATCCTGGAGAGCTATGCTGAAAGGCTGTTGCTCATAACTCCAGCAGCTGTGAACAAGGACAGCTTTTGCCATAGATTCTTGCTGCTTTCTCATGTTGTGCTTGGAATACAAGATTTCATTTCTGATATGCAATTTCATGATGTTTTTCTTCTGTGTCTGTGTTTTAAGATATTTGAACAGTTTGTCAAGACAAGAATAAAAGAAGAATACAAGGAAAAGAAAAGTAAATTGCTGCTAGCCAAAGAAGAATTCAAGAAACTTCTAGAGGAATCTAAAGTGTCTCCCAGGTATGGAGAGAGAAATAGACCAGATGATTTCTGGGGCTGGGAACTTGCCAATTACAAGCGGACTCTTCAGGTTTGTTTTTGTTAAATTGTGTAACCCAGCCTTCCACAGACACAAAAGTGTGAGCTTTGAAGACCTGCCAGTGAGACCAGGCTGACTCCCCTCTACCATGCTGCCTGTCATGAGCCTCCAAATGTCCCTCTCATCAGTCCTGGGAAAGTGGGCTATTTGCTATCCAAATGCATCACAACCATTTTATTCTTACCCTGCATGCCTTTCAAATGTCAGGGGCCCTGACTGACCCAGATAACCAATCAATACATCAGCAGCCATGAGATGAGGTCGAGTTTCTGAGCTAATGATCAAGAAGCAAAAATGCAAAGCTAACTACAAACAACAGCACCGTAACCCCTACCACACCCCTTGGTTCCAGATGTCTTAACAGTTGGTCCCAGAATAAGATGAAGATTTGATATACTGGAGAAGTGAACTGAGTTAACTGGGTTGCCAAGACTTACTAAAATAATAAGTGAGGCATTATTTCCATGAAATAAGACACACTTATAAGAAAATAGATGTTAGAAATCGGAAGAACACGTAAGCTTAACTCTTAAAAATTAGCTCTAATTGACTAATCTTTATAAATTAATGAACATGTACTACTCTTAGAACTATAAAACTGTAAGTTTTGTAAGCATAAAAATGGTTGACAATGTATTTTTATTTTAGACCGAAAGATCCAGCATCAGGTTTTTTGTTTGTTTGCTTTTGTTTTTTGTTTATTTTTGAGACAGTCTCACTTTTCACCCAGGCTGTAGTGTGGTGGCACGATCTTGGTTTACTGTAACCTTCGCCTCCGAGGTTCAAGCAATTCTCCCTGCTTCAGCCTCCCAAGTAGCTGGGATAACAGGCACCCACTACCATGCCCAGCTAATTTTTGTATTTTTTAGTAGAGACGGGGTTTCAGTTGACCAGGCTGGTCTTGAACTCCTGACCTCAGGTGATCCACCTGCCTCAGCCTCCCAAAGTGCTGGGGTTACAGGCATGAGCCACCACGCCCGGCCAGCATCAGTTTTTAAGCAGACATTAATTGATGCTTTCTATGAAGGCGTAGGCCTCCTTTGTTTGACCTGTGGTTTGGTTGATCAAGAATTGGGTGGCCTAAGTTAGTGCTAGTTACACAATCCTCATAAAACTTCTCTAACTATTCTAGAGAACAGGTACTTTCTGAATGGGGAAAAATAGCATGAGTTATCTTCATCACAAGTGCTAACGTGGGCAAGTAAATGTGTGTCCTGTTGCTTGCAACGTGTGATTTTCTGTGGTTAAAGTAGACATGAGAATGCTGGGTTCTAGCCATGGCTCAGCTGTGTCCACCCACCAGGTGGCCATGGGACAGAGGCCACGGAGGCAAGGGCTTGGGAAAGGTGCGGGAGCCCCTTCTCTGCCTTAGTTCACAGCCTGGCCCCGGCCCTGGCCCATCTTATCCTGGCCATGGGGTAAGTATTGGACCTTCAGAGCCCTCCTCCAAATGGGAGGATGACCACACACACCTCAGCAAGTGACTAGGAGGATGGAGTGAGGGGCTACAGGGAGGGACCCCAGTGGCGCCTGGCAGGCAGGAGGAGCTCCAAAAGTTATAGCTGTCATTACTGTTGAGACCGTCATTACTATTAAGGACATTTGGCCAGCATTCTCTGTCTCTCTATTGATAAAATGGTAGCAATAAGCCACATACTCCCCTTCCCATGAATACATCATGAAGGCAACGGAAAAAGATATTCAGAATGCAATGAGTCATTTAAAAAAGATGACATACACACATACACACACACACGGAAAATGAGTGATAGAAATTAGAAGGGAGTTATACTGACTATTTTTAAAATTAGATTTAATTGCCTGCTATTTTTTAAAAGAAATTTTATTGCATATATTTAAACTATACAACATAATGGTATAGGGTGCATGGCGATCATAAAATGCTTACTATAATGCAGCAAATTTTAGCATTTACACTTGAGATATATTGCTTTTATAATCATAAAGCTTTTTTTTTTATTTTTAAAGTAGCTAAGTTTACAACATTTCAAAAACTTTTTCCAGATCTCCTGTCTACCGTTCTGTAGGCATCCTATTGAAACATGTGCAATTCAAATGACCACATGCTGGACAGCTAGGCTCATCCCCATGCAGGCCACGTGGGCCTCTTCGAAGCAGCCTCCTGGGGCTGTGTGGCCTCCTACAGCCGTACAGTCCCTTCCTGGTCACCCGTCTCAGCCTCAGTCTCGAGCAGCCTGTGGGAATGGTGGTGATGGGATAGTCCAGAATTCCCGGACAGCCCCTAGCCCCAGCCCTGCCCGCCTCTCGGGAGAGCAGCCACTAGGGACTGGGTCCTAGCCAGGTGGGGTTGGCTACCTGGTGGGGTTGACACCTGGTGCTCCTTTTTGGAAGCTGCAGCAGCTGCCTCCTTCATGGCAGGCTGTCCTGAGTCCCGCTTAGTGGAGGGAGAACAGAGATGCAGGGCCTGTGACTCACCTTCCTGAGCTCACACCACAGCTCGTCAGCATCAGCAGAAAGCCAATGCTGCCCCTCGGCATGGCTCAGGGGCCACAGAGGTATGAAGCTCCCTTTCTTTTCAGGGACACTTTTTCAGAGAGACCCAGAATAGGACCTGTCTAGCAGCGGCACCTGTCCAGCCCCTAACTGAGAATGTGTAGATGCCTGTCTAGCCAGGGGAGCATGGAACAAGCCCAGGCGAGTCTGACCATTTGACTCATCCCGAGCAGGTCAGGGGTGGAGTGTGGCGTAGCCACGGCACAGCAAGGTTGTTACATCAGTAAAGGAAGGAAGGGGGAAGGAGGGAGAGAAGGAAGAAAGGAATGGGGAGAAAAGGAGGGAGGGAGAGAAAGAAGGAGGAAAGGAAAGCAGGGGAGAGGGCAAGAAGGAGGGAGGGAGGAAGAGGGAAGCCAGAGAGAAGTGCTTTTCTTGCAAGAGATGTGTAAACAAGCCCCCCACAGATGGAGAGCAGGAAAACGGCAGCGCCTTGGGGAAGGAATGAGACGAGTTGTTCAGTGACAGAAATGAGCATGAGTCTGATAATTATTTGTCTTGTCTTCTAACAGCCATGTCGGCATAATCTTGTTGTTTGTATATTTCAGAAGCTATTAAGTTGTAATAATTTAACACAATAATTCAGTGTCTGCAAGGAAGTGTAAAATTCTCTGTGAAGAGAAATGGGAGGGAGTAAGAAGAATCCCCCGGACAAAAATGGCCACATTTTTCCAGGCACCCCGGAGCACATTGCCCAGGCCAGGCCCTGCCGTTGCTGGACAAGCGAGTGCATCTGCATGGACCAGTGGCTCCAGGCCTCGGCCCCTCTATCCCTGTGACTGTTCCTGGCTTCAAGTTCAAGGCTAAGAGAACAGGAAGTTGTGGGGCCCGGTGCCTGTGAAGGTCAGGTTGGTCACCGCAGAGGCGCGTCCTGTTTTGCCCTCTGAGCTGCCCTAGCCTTGAGAACAGCCTTGCTGGTCTAGACTGGGTCACTCGTGTTTTCCTGTGGGGCACCACCTGACCTGGCAGCTCTGATTCACTCCATCAGTGTTTGGGACTCACTACTTGCCAGACACTGGGCTGGACATTCAGGGCGTTTATCGGAGAATGAAGCAGATAATGCCTCCCCCATTCGAACGTGGGAGTCCGGTTCCACACGTGAGGTTTGACAAGATCACCACTGTGAAGAGGGCTATGATGGAGTCACAGTTCTCTGACCTTCTAGATAGGGCGAGTTTCCCAAAGAAGATGCCTTGGCCTGGTTTCTCATGACCAGCAGCTCTAACTGGGGGAAGAAACAAGGGAAGGGTGTGCCAGGCGGAGGGAACAGTGTAAGAAAGACCGTGGCAGGCAGAGCATGGTGGCAGCAAGGAAGGGGCGGAGGAGACCTGGCAGGCACAGTTGTGACGGGGACGGCTGGGAGAGTGACAGCTGCACGAGCCGGCTGAGGAGGCTGAGGAGCCAGCTGAGGAGGAGGCTGAGGAGCTGGCTGAGGAGGCTAGTGGGGGCTGCTCATTTCTGGAGACCACTCAGAGGAGAGACCAGGGGGTCCTGCAAGTGAGGGCATGTCAGGGCTCTGCAGGACCCCGGTGAGAAGCAGGCACGGCTGGCCAGAGCCGCTCACCCACCAGGTGCCCTGCCGCCCACAGCCAGGCCTGGTGGAAGGGCTGGCTGCTTGCTCAGGCAGTACCGCTGCAGGATCTCTGGGGAGGCCAGAGTTGCTCTCTAGAAGGTGTCTCAGGAAACTCTTTCTTTTTCAGGACCACATTTAAGGAGTTTGCGGAGAAATACGGCCGGGATCAGAGGTTCCGACTTGTTCAAAAAAGAAAGGACCAGGAGCATTTTTTCAACCAATTCATACTTATTCTTAAGAAACGGGACAAGGAAAACAGACTAAGGCTGCGGAAAATGAGATGAGTTTGTGAAAAATGCAATAAGCCCGGGGGTTGGCCCTGGGCGTGCCGGGGGCGAGGAGGTCACAGTGGAGACAGACACGGGCGTGGGGCGGCTGGCACCTGCACGACCCAGCGGGCACCGGCACTGCGGGGTCTTCGTTCTCAGAGGATTACTGTTTCATATTGAAGCTCTCTCTTTTGTACGTTCAGAGTTTGATGCATTTCTAATCGTCATGATACGTCGATCTCTTGTTTTAATTATGCAAATTACTTGTAATATACACAAATTATCAATCCACTGCAGGACTGTGGGGAAGCGGGAACAGGAGCCTCCGTAACCATCTCAAGGCATTTGTGTCACCACCTGAGACGATTAGCGAAAACTTTTCCGAAAAACCTTTGTGAATTACTTCGCTCCTCCAGGATTCCCACGGCGTTGAGGAATTCCTTACTCTGTCCCTAGGTCTCAGTCTCGTTTCTGAGTAGCAGCAATAGGGTTTTCATCGTTCATCATAGTGACAACTGTGAGCATCCCACACCTGGACTGTGGATCACTTACAGGTTTCCAAGGGTGGCCGCGCGTTCCTCCCAGTGGGGCGTCCCGGTCTGGAGCAGGGAGCCGTGCTGGTTGCCACAGGTCCTACTTCAAAAGAATTATTTTGTACAAAACCATCATATTAATATTTGAGTTATTTTTATTGTATGCCCAGAGTTTGCATGAGATTTTTTCTCATCACCTTTGTATAAAAAATTTTTAATTTTTTTTAATCAATAAATATTTTAAACCAGCATATGTGTGTGTGTGTGTGTGTGTGACTAAGGCATTCCTTATGATCTTAAGCAGCAAAATTGTGTTTCAACTAAAGATACCCAGTTTTGAAAGATTCAGGGGGAAAAAAAATCCTGATGATTGCAATAAGGACCATGAAAATGCCACTCACACCAAATCTTACTTTTTAACATACTTAGTAGTCCTGGCTGGAACCATGTTGGGCAAAACCTTCACTAATTAATTGCGTTCCTTGAACTATTGAACATCCATTTATTTATTTCAAGATTTGTGGAGTTATCTGTTCAGATACAATGTCTTTGTCCCCTAGTAAAGAGTGACACAGCCTCCTCATCTACCTTCTTCTTAATTAGTTCCCATGGGAACACTTTTTTCCAAACTTACTAGGATGTAATTGGGCAAGGTGGGATCCGCTCTTCACTGAGATCAGCCCTGGTCCTGACACTGTCACTGTTAACACCTCCCCTCTGTGTCAGGTGGCCCCTGGGGGTTCCGGGGCCGTTGATCAGGCTCAGGCCTACTGTCCAGTCCACCCAACACAAAACTGCAGGTGCACAACCATGTTTCACTTAGAGTGGACACAGCATGGGCAAAGCGGCCCTGACCAGGGGGACTCGACTCATGGCCCCAGTCCCGCCCCTGCCCACAGTGCTGCCTCCTGCTGAACTCCTGGTCCCCCGCCGACAGAGGAGGGAAGGTGCTTGCCAGGACTCACGGGGGAGTCCCCAGCTCTGCTGGCTCCAGACACCAGTAATGGCCTGGTCCGGAGTGGTGCCGATGGCCGTTGTGAAGGAGACGCCTCAGTGAGTGGCCTCAGGCTGTGGAAGTCACCACTTTGCAAACCTTTCCTTCCTGTCGGTGAAAGGGGAGCTCTGGCGTATGGGCTGGGGTTACTGAGTGTCCACAAGCAAGAGATGAAGAAGTCTGGGAATTGTTGGGATGGACACAGAATGTGGAGATATTCGGGTCCCATGTGCTTGGGAAATCCCCTTCACAAGGCACACTCTAGTACCGGGGAGAAGACAATGGTCCTGCGGCCATCAGCCTGTGTCTTTCCCTCACTACTCTGATTCTTACGCATTGGGCCAACTTCAAAGTGACCTCGAGGGCGGGATGCGGGGTCTGCATGGGCTTTAGTAGAATTGCTCAGGGAGGGGGTGGAGCTACTGCCACAAAAGGCCAATGTTCAGTCTCATCGATGGCCCCTTTGTTGGGCTGATCACGTGGAATTGTCTCATTAATGAGGAAGCAATTTTTTCTCATTCGATTACCTCCCCAGAGGCAGATCTTCTTTCCCTGCCTGAAGCACTTCTACAGTGATCACGACCTGATTCCTCCAGGATGGCCTCCATCTCCAGGGCTGCCCGCAAGATGTCTTGTTGACCTACGAGGGCCTGGACGCGGTGCCACCTGGGAGACAAAACCCTGAGGGTCTGGTGCCTGTGGGTTATGGTGCCCACCAGAGCCCAGCAGCCTGCAAGAGGCGGCGTTTCCCCTGGAACCAGGTGCAACAAGGGGAGGTGGGAGTGGCCCCTTGGGTCATTCGACTCATTAACCTACTTAGGGAATCTTTATGTCCATCCCCACAGCCCTGGGCTGGTGCGTGTGAAGAGCCTGTTGCCCAAGGGCAGAGTTCGCTCACCATCTTGGTTCTGTTCAACTGGAGGCCGTGGCAGCTTCCTGCTATTTGGACCCCTCCTGGCTCTGAAGCAGGAGGTGGAGAAGGTGGCCGCTCTGCTGGCTGGGGTGAATTCTCCCAATTCCACATAATGAGGACTCGGAGAACCATGACTGGACCCTGCGGAATTTGCTGGGCATCTTTAGTACCACTCAGTGCTTGGCACTGGTTGGCAGGAAACTATCAACTCAGAAAGTCAGCAGTGGTGAAGACTTGGACCCCACAGAAAAGCAAGCTTGGCTCACCCATCACGTGGTTTTGGGTAAAAGGAGCCTGAGATGGAGCTGGAAGTGGTGATTCTCATCCAAGGGCTCATGGCTGTCTCTGGAAATAGGACCTGAGCAGCTGAACTCTTCCGTGGATCACGTCTTCCCCTTTCTCTCCCCTGTTATCTCATTCGGCCCACTGCCCCGGGTTTCTGCTGGGGACTTTGTGGTGTTACCTCAGTGGATTCTCCCACGCTGGGGGCGGGGCCCCGTCCTCACCAATGCCTGTGAGTGTGCTGTGGGGTGAGGGGCCAGAGCTCCATAGTTTCTATTCGTCCCCAAAACTCCTCTCCCAGGGGTTCTGCCCCGCCCTGTGGCCCCCGAGTCTCCCACACCACGGCTCTGGGCCCTCTTCCTTCCTGCTTTTGGCTGCTTCTGTCAATGGGAGGCAGCAGCAGGAAACAGTGGTGGTGGGCGGGAGTTTGGGGTCTCTGTTCCCCCTCTTCCCTGCTGCCTGGCCACATTATTTCCTTTGCCCAAGGCCACAGCTCTGGTCAGGGAGCTGTTCCTACAGCCACGGCTCACGTGGACTTTGGCAACAGTGGCCTTTCCCGCCCTTTCAGGCTCGGGCTAGAAGCAGCATCTGTGGTGGCTTTTCCCAGGCACTCTGCCCTCCCTGACTTCCCTCAGCTCGGCTCCAGTGTTCAGGGTCACACTCTGGTAAGCCCTCCTCCGTCACCCCTAGCGAGTGGCCATCTGTGGGCCGTCAGCACCATGACTCTCTAATCCCCGCCATCATTTCCATCGTCGCCCAGATGGTAATTATCGAATGCTCACGACAAGGCACAGTTACACCGGAAATGAAATAGGCATGAGTGCATGGGGAGGGCACCGTGTTAGCTGTTTCCGCAAACGTGAAAGAATCCATACTCTCTCGGTGCTTAGGAACACACGGGTGCCGCCGGCCTGGAGGAAAACTCCTGGGTATTTTTGCTTTTCATCCAAATATTCGGGGGTCTTGTATGTTAGTTCATACAGCCATGATTATGATTCGAAGAGAATTAAATGATTTAAAGTCATGGTTAGCTGAGTGATGGAGCCATCTCCATGCTGATGGTTGTATCTACCTGCACGCCCATCTGTGGGCCCATCAGCAATGCCGTGGAGATGAAGGGGGAACGCGGGTGTAATTAGGGACGTGTTCAGGGAGCAAAACGAGCTCTGAAACCCCTCGTGATGTCTGTCTATAGGGAGTGCATTTCCAATGTTCTCCTACTTTGGGGGCTGTAGATATAAATAACCTTTCTAGTTTCAGTATGTATTTAAGATATTATAGAAAAACAGTATTAGGTTATAATTTCATTTTTCCGTGTTTCACTTACATTTTAAATGCCACTAACATAACTTGGATGAACTTGATAATAGCCTCTTAGAATTTAGCAGGAAACTAAAATATTCTATTAGAGTGTCCATCAGAAATCACTGAATCTCACCCAGGACCAGCAAGAGAGCGGAAGGAGAGGCAGTCGCTGGCCTTGGTCATGGGACAGAAGCTTCCCTCCAAGCTCCAGAGCCCAAGAGCTTCCTGCGGCTGTCGGCTGGCTGGGCCCACCCACCTCTCACCTTCCTGGGACCCTTGCCTTTCACTAACCCCTCCCACCTGCCCCTGGCTCCTCGCTCATCCTCCTCTCAGACTCTGTTCTTCTCTCGGACTTGCCCCTGGGGTCTCAGCTCAGGGGTTCCCTGCCCACCCGGGCCCCACCCCGGCCCCACCCGGGCCTTCTCTCTCTGCCTGGGAGTTCTCAGCTCCTCCTTGCTGCTGCCAGATCTGCCAGCCTCTCCACACATCAGAGCATGCCCCTTGCCCGTCTGCTGCTCCCCAGCACCCCCTGCTCTGTGGGGAGGCCCCCGCAGGGAGGATGAGGGGGCCCCGGGCCTTCCTGGCCATGAGCAGTCGAGACCAGAGAAGGAGCATGGCGTGACGGAGATGGATGAGCCTGCGTGGACTCAGGGCCCTGCTGTTTCTTCACAGATGGTCAGGACACATTTTTTTACCAAGGTTCACTCAGTATTCCATTCATTTCTTTACTAAACGTTTATTGTCGCTACTGTTTATTTTCTTGTTGCTGCTTCTTTCGAATGATCTGCTTCAAACAATAATAAGAGGAAGTTGTATTGCCCCCAAAATACTTCCCTTGTTTTTTTTTTTTTTTTTTTTTGCTTGTCTTTTCTCCATTAAGAATGTGAAGTGTGATGCAGGTGAAAAACTCCTGCTTATTTGCCAAACGCTGTCAGCATAATGTAGTCGCGCCCTTGCCGGGCCTGCCGACGTGAAGAGACCCATGAAGACTGGCATTGTGAAGTCACTGTGCCCTTGGGCACTGGCAATGAGGAGGGAGGGCCATCCCCATGAGAACAGGGACAGTGGGGGACAGAGGATAGCAGTGGGGTGAGGGGGCATAGAAAACAGGGATTCGGACAGCTGCTGGGGAGAGCAGAATTCAGAGCAAACAGAACTGTTTCTGTACAGTTTTAGGGATTTTGTCTTGCGATTGAATCCCTTCCTGCCTCCAAACTCTGTTTTCCAAGACTCGATCTTTAAAAATTGCATTACACTTGGAAATCATTTGGAGATCTTAAAATAATGCGTATTTACTGTATTGGAGGTGAGGGAGTGGAAGACATGTGGAAATAGCCTCTCCTGGGGCTCTGGTGGCTTCTCCAGGCTTAGGGCCAGCCGGGTCTATCCACACAGTGCAGGCTGTGCTCCCCCACTCACCACCGCGTGCTTTACAGAGACACACAGACATACCCACAGCCCACGTGCTCCCCTTGCCATGGCCATGACAACGAGTGGGGTCTGGGTTCCTGCCCTGTGAATCCAGCAGGAACCAGTGACTGCTTTCAACCAGAGAGCACAAGGAGCACACATGTGACTTGCCAGGCCAGGCTCTGAAAGGTGGCAGCCTCTGCCTGGCTCCTCCTTGCCCAGGACATTCTCCTGTGGGAGCCACCATATTGTGAGGAAGCCCTGCCTGCCTGGAGAGGCCCCAGCTGTGGCCTCAGGTGACAGGAGCTAGTGTGGGAGCCTCCTAGGAGCCTAGCTCCCAGAGCTTGAAGGCAACTTCTGACACTGAGCCGGGCGGACACCAACTCTCCCCACTGAGCCCTGCCCAAAGCGCACACCCAGGAGCAAAATCAAAGGGGTCATTATTTTAAGCCACTGTTTGCAGGTGATTGGTGCGCACTCATTGTAAGTGGAACATGCTCCTATTTCCAGATGACCATGACCCTTGATCTGTGAACAATCTGAACACTAATCATAATGAGTAATTGAACAAATGCTCATTCTAGACCAGGCGTGCAGCTCAGTCCTTTCTTCCTTGACTCATTTTGTCCTCTCAACAATCTTTTGAGGTAAACCCTATTGCCACTCTCACTTCGCAGAAGACTCTGAAGTTTAGAAAGAGCGAGCGATTTGTCCAAAGTCTGGGTAATAGGGACACAGCTAGAACTTGCACAGAAGTCTGTTTGACTCCAGATCCGCAAACCACACCCTGCGCTGGACCCTGGGCTTCTCCCAGGGCACTGGGGGCTGTGGCTTTGTCGGAATTAACGTCTCTTCCTGCAGGTGCTCATTTCTTTATTCCTTTGACGTGTGCTCTGCGTCTCCTGGGCCGGGCACTGCTGGAAGGGAGCCTCGGAAGCCTGGTCTTCAAGTGACTCATAGATCATCAGGCCACTGACACACAGGGTGGCACATGCTGCCTGGGAGTGTGCAGGGGACTGTGGGAGGGGAGCAAGCGGGGAGAGTGAGGGGGACAGACAAGTCCTGAAGCTGAGCTGGGGGGACTCAGGAGCAGAGCCTTCCAGGCAGACGGGGCCGCTCACACTGAGGCTCTGAGCACAGGTAACAAGATCTGCCCACGGAACTGCCAGCAGCAGCCGTGCCCTCAGGGTGCGTCTGGTCGGCTGCATCTTCGGTGCTCTGCCTCTGAAAGGCCCAGGACCCATGCTGAACAGCTGAGACATGACACAGGCCAACCAGGGCTTCTCAAAATCCCTTCAATATACGTCATGGAGAGCGAGACAATACAGTAAGTGATCACATTCCTTCATTTGGTCGACAAATGCTGATGAGCTCCTAAGATGTGCTAGACACTGTTGCCAACACAGAGGCCCCAGCAGGAAACAGGATGGTGTGGGTCCTGCTGTTGGGGAACTTGGACCTGGGGAGGTAGGCGGAAACCAGACGGACAAGTGCACAGTGCCCCAGGCTGCTCTAACCCCTTACCCCACCCCAGGGGGCTTAAAACCACAGGACTTTAATTCTCACGGTTCTGGAGTCTAGAAGTCGAAGATCAAGGCACCGGCAGAGTTGGCGTCTGGCGAGGGCCCCTTCCTCATAGACGGGGCCCTCCTGACTGTGTCCTCTCAGGGCAGAGGGGGCGAGGGAGCTCTCTGGGGCCCATCTGATAAGACGCTGATCCCATTCCTGAAGGCTCCACCCTCACGAGTTAACCACCTCCCAAAGGCCCCACCTCCTCACACGATTACCTTGGGGTTAGGTTTCACAAGTGAGTTTTTGGGGGATGCACTCAGGCCACTGCATATCACATGATTTGAGATGAAGGTCATGAGGGGAGCAGAGGCCGGGACACAGGCGCCTGTACGTGGCTGCCGGGCACACAGTGTCTCCAGGCCTTTGCCCACAAATCTCCTCCTCCCTTGAGTCACCACCCGAGACAATCGCTCTGGCACACCCCTGGGGGCCATGGCCCATCCTCATGAGGAGCCTGAGTGATGGTACGGGCATCTCAGACAAAATGCCATCAGACAGCCCACCTCACCCTGCGCTGCTCTGGTCTGCCCAGGGCCTCGCATGGCTCTGGTAAGGGCCTGGTGGTTTCCGGTGTTGGTCCCGGGGCTGGAGACCCTGACTGTGACGGCTTGTCTGTGCCACCATCTCCCCACCTATGCGTTGGGTGCTCTCACAGCTCTGCCTCCTAGAGGGCGCTGGTGAGCGTGATACAGAAGCGTGTCTGGAAAAGCCCAGCAGGCCAGGGCTGGTGCGATGATAATGTTCACCTTCTCCCAAGGCACAGAGAAGGAAACCGGGTGAAGACTTTGCCCACTGCGCTGCAGAGGTGAGTCCCCTGGAGACCCCGGTCACCTCTGCCAGTGTCTTTCCAAGGGGAGTTGAATTGATGGGGGTCTGGCCCCTAGCTGGACAGGCAGGCAGGGGACCGTAATGCAGCTGCCTCCTGAGAGTGGCTCTGGCTCTCCGGGGATATGTCCCCCCACATGCAGCACTCAGAGCCAATGCGCAATCTGACCGCTTCCTTTCCGACGAGGGGGCTGGTGGCCTGGGAAGCAGAGGGTTTGCCCTGACCGACGGCTGCTCAGGCTTCTAGGGGCAGACCCTCACAAGAAGACAAGGCTCACCCAGAGGCTCTTTGGCAAGCAGAGCTCAGAGCAGAGACAGCACCTCCCGTGAGTCTCCAGTCATCGCAGGGGAAGCTGAAGTCTGGGACATTGTCTCTACTGTGGGGGTGGCCCTTCCCAGGAGCCCATGTCCTCAGGGCCGTTGAGCCAGTTCTGTTCCCCATCAGCAGTTCAGTCAGCACCGTGGACAACTGCCCCATTTTCTCCCTTATTCTTCCAAAGCTCCCTCTTCCCATTCTCACTGGTGCCTCTCTCCTTAGATACACGAGCACCTCCTGTCTCATTGGAACCAAGTCCTGCGGGTCACTAACCCTTCTCTCAGCAGTGACCTGGGCCATCTCATCTCTGATCCATCCCATCCACGTTCGTGTCACGTTGAATTTGGGGAGCAGTCGTATGTTGTGTTTGGGGAGCAGTCGTGAGGGGATTCTCACATTTGGCCCCTGCCCTGCGTCCCATTATACAGGATCTATTCCCCGTGGCTGGGAGGTCAGCAGCCTCTTCAGCAAGAAAGGGCACATGGGTGACTGAATGGATCAATCGCCTGCGTGGGGAATGTGTGGCCAGATGGACACCACACAGCCTAATTCCCGATCTAACAAACGCCTGTCTGGAACGTTTGTTAGATCGGGAATGTTTGTTAGATCGGGATGGGAATTGTAAAGCCAGTTAGCTGTGCACCGTCTCTCTGTCGACTTAGCACATAGGCCCTGGGATTTTCCAATGTGTGTGAATGTGCAGCACGGGCCCCGGCCATCCTGAAATGATGAATTACTTCCAGTCCAGTCACCTCGCCCAAATACTCTCAACCCGCCGCGACCTTGGTTTGCAAACCGCAAATGAAAACAGCTGCTCTCTTGCTCTGCCGGCATATCTCCTCCACACATAAAAGTTGGTAATCAGATGACTTTGCCATCTCATTCCCTTCAAAGCCCGGTGCAGGCATTTTGCTCTGGGCACTGCTAGAATAACCCATAAACAGAGATTGTGCTGAAATGAAGCTGTTCCATAAATGAGCGGCTGAATAGCAACTTTCTCTCCATCCTGCCCAGGTTGGCGGGCAGCCTGCCCAAACGCGGACAGACGCTGAGCCTGCATCACCTGTGCCCACTGAACTCGTGGCAGCCGGTCTCTGAAACCAAAGCAGACACTTTTAGAAAAGGCTGAAATGATGGCAGGTATTCTCCAGGCTTCTAGAATTTGGAGGAGGAGCTGAGATGGGGCTTAGGGGTAAGACGAGTGTTCCTACATGGCCAGGCTGAGCCTAAACTACAGGGCTGCTGTTTTCCATGTGACCATCCTGGATTTATCCCTGGGCTGGTACGATGGGGGAATCTGAGGTGTCCTGAGAGTGGAAAAAGGGGGTTTCCTTTGTAGAGATCAGCCTGACAGAGGACACAGTCCTCTCCCTGCCGCCCCACCTGCCGCCCCACCAGCCTCAGGCCACAATCCTGCCACTACTCATGGAGAAGCTCTGTGTCCGGCCACTGGTTTTCACTCCTGACATCCCAAATGCCCTCATTCAGAGCAGCTCAGAGCTCCCATCAGGCAAAGGGAGCAGCATCCATCAGGTAAAGCCTCAGGCCGGGGGCCCTGTGCCTGCAAGTCCAGCCTCCAGCCAGGTGAGTGCTGGCTTCTACACAGGCCGTCCTCCCCCACCTGCCCCACCCTGACCCATGTTGGGCAGCCTGCAGGGACTCCATCTTGGGGCAGCATTGATCTTCCCACAGCTTCTGACCTCAGGCAGAGAAGTGCTCTTTCTATTGGTTGGGAGGCTCCAGCAAGAACTGGCCAGTCTGGGGACAGGTGGCTGGGTTGCTGTTTGGCCACTGAACTTGGCCATTCACTGTTTTAACATTTTTGACAGAATAGGGGTAGAGAGGAAAGGAAATAAGAAAAAAGTAGCCGTGGTCGGATTTCTCATTTGCACGAATTTGCCACTGTGCTCGTTGGAACAGCCCAGGTGACCCTCCTGCTATGCAGGCCAGGAGCCCAGTGTGCCCACCACATCTGCCTGCATCAGGGGCCCAGAGACTCAGGCACTGTGTTCCACGCTCCCAGCCCTGTCGACCCAGCAAGCCTCACTCAGCTCTTGCCCTGCAAGGCCACCCCAGACTGGTGCCCCAATGTGGGGGCCACCGACCCTGGGACGGATCTGCCAGACTCAGAGACACCTGCGGACAGTCAAGGTCAAGAAGGGTCTGAATACTTCCCCCGTGCTGGACTCTCCTCCTGCTGCCCAATCCAACCCCTGTCTCCTCCAGAGCCTTTCCAGTCTCCATCTACTGGGAGAAGATGAAACAAGGAATGTTGGCCTTGGCCTTGAGCTCAGTTCACTCCTGGGCAGAGCTTCTCCCATTGCAGAATGTGTGCTCATGTGAATGCACCCCTCTGCTGGGGTTCCAGACACAGGGGTCACAGCAAGACGTCCTCTCACAGGTCTGTAGCAACGACATAAGCCCCGACTGCCTCGCCCACCGAGAATGCCTCGCTCAGGTCAGGCGGAGAATGTTCACTCAGAGCGATGCTTGTTTTCTGGTTTTGGCTTTTTCTCTGCTGTTATGACCTGGCACATTTCCTGTGAGGTGGTTGTCTGTAAAGAAGGAAGCTCACTTCACACAGGCTTGGGGCCAAACTACGACATTTCTGCCACCTGCTCCAGCATCCCACCCTCTTTCCTGGAACTGGGATCCAGCCCGGTCTCCTCTGCCCACCAGGATTGCAAGCCAAGATCGTCTAAGGATAAAAGGTGGAGCGGGGGTCAGAATGGATGGTTGGAGCAAGAAGACGTTCTAAACAGAACTTTTCATTTCAGAAATGTTTTTGTTTTTCTTGGACTAACAAGAAAAGAATGTCCTCTTGGGATTATGTGCCTTGGAGGGCAGGGCTTGGGATTAAGCACTCTGCATCCCCAGCCTGATGGGAGAGCTCCTGGAACTGAGCTGGGGCCCAGCAAAGCAGCATGGAGCCACTGGGGCTGAGCCCCTCCCTGCTGATGTATGTGTGTGTGTGTGTGTGTGCACGTGTGCCCATGTGTGAACATGCACCATGTGTGGGTGTGGGTGTGTAGCAAGTGCACACGTGTGTATGTATGTGCATGTGTGTGTGCATGCACTGTATGTGTGTGTCTCTGAACAGTCCCACTGCTCTAAAATAGCTTGCCTCTCTCTACATCCATCCCCTGGTGGCTCCTATTCAGGCAGACCCTCCCCTGGGAGGCTGGCATGAGGGTTCATGTCACAGACAGAATGCATGAGAGCGTCCACATTTCTGAATCTCCAGCAACCTTACCTGGGTGTGTCAATTCCATAAACTCCTGTCCATGGCTCATTACCGGGGACAAGGTCTTGGGCCTGCCTGGCATCATTTGGGGGAGATAATCTCTACCCCAAGCAGTTAGAAGTCAGGGAAATGGAAACAAATCAGATGATTGTCCCCATGAGAGGACAAGTTCTTTCTCTACACTTTCAGAGAGAGTGCAGCATTGGCTTCAGTGGGTGATTTTACTTGATTCGTCTCCACGTCCATCTGAGATAGATCTCTTCATTTCAGTCCTCTAATTCTGCCTGAGAAGTGGAGAAATGTGGGCGTCCATATGCTTTTTAAAATAAATCACCTTCTGGCAAAGTCTGCTGAGAAATGAATCATTTTTACTACCATTTCAACTCCCTCCACTTCTCCAAAATGCACATTTAATAACAAAGTCAGAGATCTCCACCCTCAATTTTTTGTAGCTCAAGCTCACGGAATTGAAATGCTCTCTTGATTCCAATGCACCGTCTTTGCCTACTTTGTGAATGTACCATCTTTGCCTACTTCATCTTTTATATAATACACTGCCCTCTGAGACATGAGAACAGGAGTCCTCATCTACTCGTGGGTTCTAAGGGCAGAAATGAGCGTACTGCATTTGGTGGTTTTTTTACGTGTATGTTGTTTCCGTGTCCTGACTGTTTTCTGTTTCTCTTGGGTGGGGCTCCCTCCAGGACCTGGCAGAAAGACAAGCTCGGTGCGTGGCTGTGCTCAGGGTCAGAGAGAGCTCCACTGTAGCTCATGTTCACTGCCACTAAATTTTGGCTAAATCACAAGACCAGGACCATAATGGGAAGACATAAAAGAGGCCCACAAAACACTCACAATTTTGGGGTTTTATTTAGGACATAAAAGAAATATTTATTGGAGTCCTACACATAGTAAATATCTCTTGCAATTTGCATCATCACTTTGCAATTTACACCATATTTTAGAAACGGAAATGGCCCATAAAGGCCCCAACCCTTCCGCGATGAATGTGTCGACATAGCTCAGTGCCTTGGAAGTGGAATGAAGTTTGCTCTGCCCTTGCCCTGCAGCCACGGGTGCTTGCAGCCTGGCAGTAAATTGCTCCTCATCCTGGCTCATTCCATCCACTCTTCCTCTGCCAACTGGGACTTCAACAGCCAAGACAATTTCTCAGAAAGGCAGGACAGCAGACCCAGGGTATCAACCAAGGGAACTGCTGTCCAGTGGGGTCACTCGGCTGCCTGGGATCCAGGAGAGGTCACCGAGCTGCCTGGACTCCAGTGGGGTCATTGGGCTGCCTGGATTCCCTGCCTCCACCTCATCTCCCTCTGTGACGGTCAAACAACGGGGTCGCACCTGGCGATTTAGCACAACAGATACCGAGCACTGACGCACGCCAGAGCCTATTATGTTCTGGGGTCAGACACGGAGCTGACTTGGCTCCTGCCCTTGAAGAGTATAAAGCAGAGCAAAAGCAGGTGTGAGCACCGGGCCATCCTAGCTCAGCCTGTCCAGCCTGTGGCGGTGGGACACCAGCAGCCACGCAGCTCAGCAGTGCAAAGGCCGGCCCCCTGCCAGGCAGTTCTCGAAGCGATCAGGTGTTAACTTAGGTCATCCTCATGCACACCAGTGGCACAGTCAAGGGGACTGCCCCTTTATATATACAGGCAGAATGAGACACAGAGAGGCAGTGATTGCTCAGGCTGAGACACAGACAGGCTGCCTCGAGGACCTGCACGTCCGGCCACTGCTCTCGGCCCCACAGCAATAATATGAGAGGCACAATCCCCAGAGAGAGCTTCCTATGCACAGGCACTGGCTGTGTCCATCCACAGTCGTCAGTCCCCTCCTCCAGCATTTCTGATGCTCTGGGGGCCATTCATATGCCCCACTGAGGCTTAGACAGGAGAAGTGACTCACCCAGAACCACCCATGTTAAACCTCAGTTTCCCCCCAGAGCCCACGGATGAGTCAGAGGGGTTTAGAAATGGAGCCTGTGAGGTCGGAGAGCGCTGATGGTTCTCAGGGGTGCTGGAGTAAGTTCTTTAAACGTTTGGAAGCTCAGATTCTTCTCCCATTGGAAAGGGTGCCCGTGTTAAGGGGGCTGCAGGAGCAGGTGAGGAGTTTACTGTGGAGATGGCTGGTGCAGAATGGGGTCTGCAATGCTGTGCACCACGTGGAAATCCTGTCCCCCAAGGGGTCATCTTAGAAGGGAACCAGGCTCTGGGCAGTGCTGGTCACCACTTGGAAAGCTTGTCCTCCAAGGCATCACCATCACCTGGGAAGGGACCCAGGCTCTGGACAGTGCTGAGTACTGTGTGGAAAACTCATCCCCCAAGGGATCATCATCTTCACCTGGGAAGGGACCTGAGCTCTGGGCAGTGCTGGGGACTACATGGAAAGCTTGTCCCCCAGTGCATTGTCATCACTCGGGAAGGGACTGGGACTCCAGTTCCACAGTCTAGGTGCAGCTGGCACCACTGGGACCGGGAGGCACAAGGCGGGCAGTGATGGGGCAAGACAGAGGGGAGTGGACAAAAGGCCCCCCAGGTGCTGGGATGAGGATCTGGGACTCCTGGGACACTTCTGTCTCTTTCTGTCTCCAAGACTGCAACGTGGAGGACACAGCTGAGCTGTGTGGATGCGGACGCTGCCATCCCAGAGCAGAGCAGGTGCGCGGCCCAGAGGACAGGTATACCGATGCTCCTCATCCTGGCTCATTCCACCCACTGTCTCCCCCAGAGCCTTTCCAGCCTCCATTTTGCTCTGGGCACTGCTACAATAACCCACCCAGGACCCCGTGCTCTGGGCTTCCCCAGGCATGGCTGGTACCCAGGGCCTGTGGAGGGGATGGGGGATGGGGAGCCAGCTTCAGCCAGCCTGAGTGGAGAGGAGAGGCGACTGTCTTCACACCATGATTGCTGCATTTAATTGCCCCTGCAGTGGTATTATTATAATCCTATTTTCTTATTTTTTAGGCTGAGATAGGATAGAAAATGTATAACCTGATTATGCACCGTATAACGTATTAAGCCAGGAAGGTCTTATAATTAAAACATTTAGAAAGAACTATCCAGGGAGGTAGTTAAAATCTGTTTAAATCCTTATCAAATAATGAACATATCTTCAGAAAAAAAATCAGCTTCTTAGCTATGTGTTCACCTCCATGATCATCTGTGGTTTTAGCATGAGGCTAGAGACATATTTACATGAAAATATTCAGGGTTTAAGAGTCCTTTTCAGGCACAGTTGCACAACCAGACTGGGCACAGCGTGGCTCCAAAAGGCTCTCTAACCCTGTGGAGGTGGGTGGCTCCACCGGGCCTGGAATCCCTGTCCACCCTATCCCCACCCAACACCTTCCCAGCAGCAGGCACTGCCTCCTCCCCTTCTGGACTCAGTCTCACTCCAAGGCAAAAATGGGAGTGGCAGCCCAGAGAGCAAGGTTAGAGCTGCCCTGTCCTTGGGTCCCCTTTGGGCTTTTGGGTGCCATTTCAGCTTCTTCCCATGGACTTCCTTGCTCACCCTGTGGGCACCTGTCACAGCCAGTCCTGCCTCCTTGCTGCCTTGGTTCCATGCATCAGTGTACCTGTCCTCTGCGCCAGGCACCTGCTCCACTCCCGGATGAGAGCGTCCGCATCTACACAGCTCAACTGTGTCGTCCAGGCTGCAGGTCTGGAGTTGAAAAGAGACAGATGCGTCCCAGGGGGCCTTTTGTCCACTCCCGTCTGTCTTCCCTCATCACTGCCTGCCCCGTGCCTCCTGGCTCCAGTGATGCCAACTACACCTAGATCGTGGAACCGGCCTCAGCAGTGGCACAGGCTCAGCCTCCTGTAATAGATCCCTCCTCACCACTGCCAAAGATGCAGTCTCCATGGGGGAGTCCTGACTCACACAACTGTCCCACACGACAGGTCTCAGACTTCTTCTGTGTCAGAGAAACAGTGCAAGGACAGAGAGCTTGCACCTGCTGCTTAGAAGGCTCAGCACCTGGCACACCCACAGGTCCGCCCCTGGCTGCTCATTCACGATGCCTGGTTCTACAGATCAATCCCAGCTCCCCGGCCATACAAGTTGCTGGTCCCTTCCTGCCCTCCCCAGGCTGGGACAGGGGAGACCCCACCTTTCTGTCCAACCTCCACCGAAGCCTGCTCTCCAGAGATACCCCAGAGCTAGGCTGCCCAACTTCTCCCTGCCTTTTCCTGCAAGGCCTTTGGGAAATACTCCCTCAGCTGACTCATGATGCAGGGCCTGCGGAGAAGTTTTTGTTTTGGTTTGTTTAGTCCATCCCCTGGCTCTGTAGAAGCAACCCGGAGAGCTGGAGTGACCCTTATGGGCAGAAGTGGGGTGCAGAGGGGTGGAAGGGCCATCCTAGGCAGAATTTGGGGGCAGTCCAGGCCCCCGATTCGGCCGTTGTCCTCAGCTCTGCATCCTGAGCTCCATGTGGAGCGGCTTTGGAAAGGGCCAGCCAGGCATCGCACAGGGGCCTAGGTGGACATCCTGGTGGGAACTGCCACCCAGTGGGAACTGCATCCCAGTGGGACCTGCATCCCGGTGGAAGCTGCATCCTGGTGGGAACTGCCACTCAGTGGGAACTGCATCCCAGTGGGACCTGTATCCCAGTGGGACCTGCATCCTGGTGGGAACTGCATCCCAGTGGGAACTGCATCCCAGTAGGACCTGCATCCCAGTGGGAACTGTATGGTGAGCACTGTCTTCTAGCCTCCTCCAAGTGTCACTGGGGGAAGAAAATAAGGTCATTTCAAAAGGACTTGTGGAATGCACAGAAATAGAGGAAACCTGCTTATCTCTTTAGGTGTTTCATAAACTGATCACCTTTTCAGCTATGATGCACCAACAGAGAGGACATTTAGGAGCAAAGACAAAGGGAGGGGAGGGGATGCCCCCCAGGCTGAGCACTGGCGATTCACGGGGGCCTGGATTTGGAAAGGCTGCATTTCCAGTGGGTTCTGACTACCTCTAGATTCCTTAGCTAGCAAACTAACTGAGCTTGGAGAATTAATCAGGCCATGATTAGCTGAGTGAGCAATAACTCACCCTGGTCCATGAGCAAAAAAGGGCTGCTCCCAGTGCACAGAGGCCTAAGGCTGCACGGAGACCCAGACTCGGGAGCCTGGACCCGGGTGCGCCCAGTGCACGGAAGCCTGAGGCTACACATAGACCCAGACTCGGGAGCCCAGACCTGGGAGATGTCAGGCTGACACTCTGAAGGTCAGCGATTGACCTTGACCTGCAGAAGACCTAGACTAGGTCATTATTGCATCTGAAACCTTTATCCTTAGTTTTTCTGAACAACTCTTTGATTTACTCAGTGGGACATTGGCCTGGGAGGAGTGAGGGCCTTGGAGGATTTTCATGATAGAATTTCTCAAACACATAGAAGTGGAGAGAAAATGTAATGACCTGGGTTCCCACATCAGGGGCTGCCAGACTCTGGGTGCCGTCACTGTCTTACCCCTCCCAGCCCCAGGCTCCCGGCCCCCATGCCCTGGGCACCCCAGAGTTGGCCACCAAAGACAAGGGCTCTGAGCTAAGACAGAGCCATCACCCACCCGATGACAGGGAGGAGTCCTCATTAAGGATTTCCCCTCAAGTTCACACCCTTGCAGGAGTCCCCAGGGGAAGAAGTCCCTGCCCCTGGTTTATCCCAGTTGTGCCTCTGAGGGGTACGGCAGAAAGAGAGCAAGGTCCCCACAGCCAAACACCCCTGCACAGCTGGGTTTGAGGAATGGATCAGGGAACTTGGGACCAGACTTCATCTTTGCTCAAATAAGTGTTCATGAGTTCCCTGTGAGAACAGGTGATGTCACATGAGAAGCAGTTGAAGCTTGCATTCCGTCCAAACCACATCTCCCCCAGCAGCCTCCACCTCTTGGAGGGCCACAGAAAACCAGCACACTGGGCACACCTCGTCTGCCATGAACTGACTGGTGTCACATTTCTTTTCATTTCCAGCGTTATTTGCCTGGTTGTTTAGGTTGTCACTACGCTGGGCAGACAGGTTTCCATCCAGGTAAAACTAATTTGGAGCCCACACCTGCCTCCCTCTTGGTGAGACAGATTTCAGCCACGTGCGAAGTCCGCTGGTCCGTCTGGGTCCAGCCTCCAGAGGATCTGCCGGTTTCTTGGTCAGCAAAGTTTCTCCTTCCCACCCTCCAACCACACAGTGTCGACCAGCCTTCCTATTGTTTTCTGGAGTTTGGAATCAGCTGCCCAAAATATAAAATGTAATGAAGGCCCAATAACAAGATTTTACAGCTTTACTGCTTTGGAAGTTTACACATTTACAGCTTTGGAAAAGTGTATTGATACCCTGCAGAGCTGTTGCACAAAATATCGATGAGTTGAAAGTAAGTTCTTTTTTTCCTTTTATTTTTCTTTGCAAGAGACACACATTATGACCTTGCTTGGTTAGAGGGAAGTCAGAAGGCAGGAACAGAACACAGCCCAGGAGCCCCTGGGACCAGGAGCTTGCGTCGTGACCGGGGTTTGGCTGGGAGTGAGACTCCTGGCAGCTAGGGTTTCCCGAGCGTCCCCATGACAAGACCTGCCCTGAGCACCTTGGGAACAGGACACGTGGCTGGCTCCGGGGATCCCATGGGCCAGTGCTGTCAGGGTTGTCAGGTTGGCAGGGGAGGGGGAGCACCAGAATCAGAGTCCAGTTCCAGCTTTGTTGGGGGGAACACCGGAATCAGAGTCCAGTTAGAGTCCAGTTTCAGCTTTGGGGAGGGAGAGCACCGGAATCAGAGTCCAGTTAGAGTCCAGTTCCAGCTTTGGGGAGGGGGAGCACCGGAATCAGAGTCCAGTTCCAGCTTTGGGAATCAGAGCCCAGTTGTGTCCATGTATGCACATGTGCATGTCTGTGTGTGTGTGTGTGTTTATGTAGATGTGTGTGTGTGTATGTGTGTGCAGGTATGTCTGTACATGTTTGTGTATGTGTTTAGGCATGCATGTACATGTGCATGTGTGTGTGCATGTGTGTTTAGATGTGTGTATGTGTGTATATCTGTGTGCAGGTATGTGTGTACATGTGCATGTGTGTACAAGTGTGTGTTTATGTAGATGCGTGTGTGCAGGAGTGTGTGAGTACATGTGCATGTGTGTACATATGTGTGTGTTTATGTGTATGTGTGTCTTCAGGTATGTATGTGCATGTGCATAAGTGTGTGTTTATGTAGATGTGTGTGTGCAGGTAAGTATGTGCATGTGTGTATGTGTGTGCATGTGTATATGTGTATATGTGTGTGTTCAGGTATATGTGTACATGTCTGTGTGTGTATTTGTGTGTATATTTATGTATATATGTGTTTGTGTATATATGTGTGTACAGCTATGTGTGTACATGGGCATGTGTGTATGTGTGTGCATGTGTATGTGTGCATATGTGTGTGTTCAGGTATGTGTGTACATGTGCATGTGTGTATGTGCGTGCATGTGTATGTGTGTATATGTGTGTGTTCAGGTATGTGTGTACATGTGCATGTGTGTATGTGTGTGTGTGTATATTTATGTATGTGCGTTTGTATATATATGTGTGTACAACTATATGTGTACATGGGCATGTGTGTATGTGTGTGCATGTGTGTTTATGTAGATATGCATGTGGATTTGTATATGTAAATACATGTGTATATGTGCATGTGCGTATATGTGTATTTGTGGGGGGGTGTGTGTGTGTGTGTACTGGGTGGCAAGGGGAACAGCTCCATATGGTGGATGACCTGTCCACACTCAGATGCCAGGTTCCGCTTCTAGGCCACAGCATGACAAAATTTGAGGTTTTTTGACTATAGGAAAAACAGACCCCTGGACGTGTGTTTATTCAACAAGTGACACACTACACACCGCTTCTGCCCACTCTGCAAAACGCAAATGTTCTATAATTTGGGGTATAGATATTTTAAATGCATAATCTCTTTTTGAAATAATAAATTTATTTTGCTATAAAAATTTTTAAAGAGCACATAAACCTCAACATCACGTAGCTGTTGTGTAAATGGAGTCATGAGCATGTAGGTTAGTGTGAACAATATTACAAGCATATTTCAGAGGAATATGGCTTAGAGAAGGGGATGCTTTTGAAGAGCCTCTAATTGGTGATTGAAGACCAGCCACAGGATTAGAGGCAGTAAGGGCTTGCTGACGGGAGTGGGCCAGGGGCTGGGGCTGGGAGGCTTGGCCTATGGCTGGTGAGGGTAGTTTCGAAGAGGCCATGAAGCCCTCTGCATTCATTTTCAACAGCATCTTCTCAAAGAACCGGGCGCCCTGCCAGTCCGAGTCAGCCTCTGCCGCAGACACTCACTCCTCTGCAGGGTTCTGTCTTTCCAAGCCAAATTGTTCCTGACTCACCTTTCATATCCATGATTAAATAAATGCGCATGATTTTTTTCTTACCTAGTGTCTACTTAGAAAAGGTTATAAACCTATAGAAAAGTTGACAAGGCATAAAATGAACCCTCACAGACCCTCAGCTTCATGCTTTTTAACATTGTTACATTTGTGCACTCTCTCTATACATGTCCATAAGTACATACAAGCATGCACACACACGTACATTTTCGTGAAGACATGTGAAAGTGAGTGTAAGACATCATGACATTTTACCCTCAAATACGTCATCATCAGCATGCATCTCGATAAGAAAGGCCCTTGCCCACCCAGCCAGAATACCATTGTCACAGCAAAGACTCTTTAAAACTCAACAACAGCATCTAAATAGTTCGCATTCCAGTTTCATCTATTTTTTTTTTAACAATTACTTTTATGCTTTTTCTCCCAGGAGCCAATCAAGTTTTACCCACTGCATTTGCTTGCCAGGTTTCCATGGACATTTCAAAATCAGAATCTCCCTCCCACACACACTTCCCCCATTTCCGTTGTTTTCCTGACATTGGTTCTTTGGCTCTCCAGCCCAGCATTGGGGATTGTCAGCTTCTCTTGAGGTGACTCACTCCAGGCCGGCCCTTCTGCCCTGGACGCCCCTGCCGGTGCTGGGCTCCTCTCATCACTCCCCATCGAGAAGGGCCTGGCCTGGCCTGTCCCAGTGCCGGCTGCGTGAAGCGGGACCAGTGCTGCTGGTGTGGGGCCACCCTTCCTTGCTCCTCCTCCATGCAGTGGGCGCCATCCCAGGGCACTGTGGCTCTTGTACCCACCCTGCTAAGTGGCTCTCCAGGCTATTCGCAGCGCTTTGCTAACATAGAGCACTGCTGCGAGGAGTACACTTGTATGTGCTGGTTGATGTTTGGAGACATTCACCTGTAAGGGAAATTCTTGGACATGCAGCTCTAGGTCAAAGGCAGGTGCTTACACTACCTCCTTAGAAGCCTTCTCATTCCCCTCCACAGTGCAGTAACACCCCTGCTCCAACCAGCACTGCGTGGGGCGGCTTCCCCTAGCCTTGCCCATGGAGTGCTGCCAGCTGTAAATCGGCGTCGATCTGAGAGGTGAGAAACAGCAGCAGCAAGCAGCTTTCACGTGTTCTCCCATCGTGAGTGGCGTTGTAAATATTTCTTCGCAGTTCGATGTTTATCTTTAGGATTTGCTTATAGTCATTTTTACTATACAATTTAAGAAGCATATCATTGCATTTATCAACCTTTTTTATTGTTTCTAAATGTTGAATCTTAATTAGAAAAGCTTTTCACCTGTTCAGGTTAAAAACGAATTCACCCATGATTTTGCCTAATGTGTGTGTGTATATAATTCATGTATATTTTACATTTTACTTTTTGTCCAGCGAATAGTGTGAGTCGTGGATGCAATTTTCCAAGTGAATGTCAAGATTTTCTAATGTGAATCTTTACAAGTTAATATTTTCCTCGGATATTTCAGAGATGTCCTCTTTAATAATATGCTCAACTTCCACATGTGTTTGGGTTTATTTATGGATTTCTACAAATTATTTTTATTTATTTCTTCTGTTGGTCAGGTGGTTCATGTCCCACTAATACACTATTTTAATCACAAAAGCTTTATCGTATTTTTTATGTCTAGTAACTTTACCATTGTTTTAAAAATTTTTTTAAAGATACTTTGCATTTGTTTTCATAAGAAATTCAGAATATACCTGTTTGGTTTCAGAAAAGAAAACTTATTAACACTTTTATTGGTATTACATGAAATATTTACATTAACCCCCCCAAACTAGTATCTTTATTATTTTATTTCATTTTATTTATTTATTTATTTATTTATTTATTTATTTATTTATTCATTTATTTTGAAACAAAATCTCGCTCTGTTGGCCAGGCTAGAGTTCAGTGGCATAATCTCAGTTTACCGCCACCTCCATCTCCTGGGCTCAAGCAATTCTCCTGCCTCAGTCTTCCGAGTAGCTGAGATTACAGGTGTGTGCCACCATGCCTGACTAATTTTTGTAGTTTTAGTAAAGATGGGGTTTCACCATGTTGGCCAGGCTGGTCTCAAACTCCTGACCTTAGGTGATCCACCCGCCTCAGCCTCTTTTCAAAGTGTTGGGATTACAGGCGTGAGCCACCGTGCCCACCCAAATTTTAAATAGTCCTATCCAACAATAAGAGATGCCCCTCCATCCAGGGAAATCCAAATTTTTAGGAATATTTAAGAGTTTTTCTCATGTAAACATACAGTTTTTAAAAACTTGCTTTTATGTATTTTTCTTTTTATTGCTATTTGTGTTTTCTTATCCACTATATCATCTACTTGGTCATTGTTTGTATATATACTTTTTATTATTATGTTAATTTTATATACTGATACTTTACTAATTTTTTATATTTGTTTTGCTTTTGTGTGGTTCCGTTCCAGTGTTAGTTATCTGTTTTATCCTTTTTTCTCTTGGGTTTTCAAGAGATAACACTCATATCACCTGCAAACAAAAAGGGTTTACATCCTGTTCCTCTTCTGTGTCTACCGGTCTGATTGCACGGGCTGACGCCTCCACTGCACCCGCCAAGCTGGAGATGACTAGGACCTCATCTTACTGTAACAGGTTTTCCTGTTCAGTAGGAGCTTAGCTTTGGGGCTGAGATTTTGTTTGTTTGTTTGTTTGTTTTTTAATGCCAAGGACATTACCGTAAATTCCTTTTTAACTAAGCATTTTTGTTGCTGTTTTAATCAAGAAAGGGTGCTAGAATTTGGAGAATTCACAAATAAAGCATTGATCTTCGATGAGGGCTGTCCCAGGCCTGTCCAGAAACTGACCATGGAGACACTCCCCCGGCAGCTCCATTCCTTGGAGAACAGAGAGTGAAATGGAAATGAACGCCACGTCCGTCTTACCTGTGGAGGCAGGTGCTGCGCCCGCCTGGCAGAGGGGCACGTGCTCCGCGGGCGCTGTGTTTCTGCGCTCAGGTGAGAACTCGTCATAAAGATGCTGCGGGCACTGCACCGCGCCCTGCACCCTCCTACAACATGGGGAAAACAGGGGATTCCAGGCAGCACTATCTCTGCCTGAGTTTGCGTGCCGGCAGAATTCAGCGATGGGTTATGTTATTAATTTCTAGACTTAATGCTATGTGCAGTCCTTTATATGACAAGCTCTTCTTGGACCCCAGCGCTCTTAAAGCAGTGCCTGGGGGTGAGATTGGTGTGGGAGCTGATCCATAGCTTATCCCCCGTCTGCCCACACACCTCTCCTCCTGTCCTGATGTTCTGGGGCTGTGAGCCCCTGGGGGAGCTTTGGAGAAGCAGCATTGTGTCTGCCCATCTCTTCCCATCCACCACAAGCCCAACGTGAAGGGGCCTTCTGCGCCCTAACCCTGCTGTCCCGACACAGCCCCTGGCAAGGGATTTTACTGGAAGGAGGGACAGGACGCTCCGTGTGGCTATTGCCAGGGACTCACCTTGGCGAGACCTCAAGGTTGACTCAGAGACTCTATAGAGGTTTAGGCTAGAATTGCAGATGCAGAGAATAGCCCGTTCGAATGAGCCCACAAAGCTGACTTGCCTGCAGGCCATCCATTTATTGAACAGACTTTCCAAGGTCATGACCTCCCACTGCCCAGACACTCCCTCTCATGGCAAGGATGCCAGGGAGTCCCCGCATCTGCCACAGAAGAGTTCTTGGTGGGTGTGGGGTGAGGGCAGAGACCACGGGGGATCCGAGAGGTCTCCGGGGAGCTGCTGTTGGCTTGTGCATCATGGCCTGTGTGGGATGGCAAACACACCTCCCACCTCATTGCTGGAGGATCAAACAAGATAATGGATGCGGGCATCATTTGTAAGCAGGAAAGATCTGGGTTATACAAGGAAATTTACTTTTTATTCATTCACTGAGTATTTATTGGGTACATTTCGTATGCCAGTAATTGTGGATCACAAACTGAACAGGAGTCATGGACCCTGCCCCATGGAGTTTAAAGTCAAATTCTGTTTTATTTTCAGTTGTTTACACACAAGGGCAGAGAATCACTCTTACTCATTTCTGTGTTTCTGTAAAAGTGTTTGCATTTAAAATTCTCAACAATTTTTTTTTACATTGAATAATCACTGGTCAACCCTGAATTTTCCTTCACTGAACTAAACTGAGGAAGTACACAGAATACAGTATCTCTGAGTTATTATTATTAATTATTATTATTTGGACAGAGTCTTGCTATGTCACCCAGGCTGGAGTGCAATAGCATAATATCAGCTCACTGCAACCTCCGCATCCTGGGTTCAAGCAATTCTCCTGTTTCTAAATTATTTTTAAATAAGCAACCTTTTTTCCTGCATTTTCAGCAGCTTTGATTTTATCATGTTAGTGATATTGCTGGAAGACAGTACACAGATAAGCTGTATATGTCACTGTTGACTTCTAAAAAGAGTGTGTCAGGCCGGGCGTGGTGGCTCACGCCTGTAATCCCAGCACTTTGGGAGGCCGAGGTGGGCAGATCACGAGGTCAAGAGATCGAGACCATCCTGGCTAACACGGTGAAACCCTATCTCTACTAAAAATACAAAAAATTAGCCAGGCATGGTGGCAGGCGCCTATAATCCCAGCTACTCAGGGAGCTGAGGCAGGAGAATGGCGTGAACCCAGGAGGCGGAGCTTGCAGGGAGCTGAGATTGCGCCATTGCACTCCAGCCCAGGCAACAGAGCGAGACTCCATCTCAAAAAAAAAAGAAAAAAAGAAAAAAAAGAGTGTGTGTCCAGATTTCTTGATGAGAAACAACACTTGGAGATTTCTCAGGGTGATTTCCTCATCTGCCCGTATTTGTATTTTTTTTTTTTTTTTTTTTTTTTTAAACGGGGTCTCAGGTTGTCGCCCAGGCTGGAGTGCAGTGTCGCGATCTCGGCTCACTGCAAGCTCCGCCTCCCGGGTTCACGCCATTCTCCTGCCTCAGCCTCCTGAGTAGCTGGGACTACAGGCGCCCGCCACCTCGCCCGGCTAATTTTTTGTATTTTTAGTAGAGACGGGGTTTCACTGTGGTCTCGATCTCCTGACCTTGTGATCCGCCTGTCTCGGCCTCCCGAAGTGCTGGGATTACAGGCGTGAGCCACCGCGCCCGGCCTCGTATTTGTATTTGTTACTCTTTGTTATTACAAATAACATTTTCACAACCTTATTTGCTTATACAGGTTCATCCATCATTGCACTGCTTGGATTAAGAAAAATGCTGTAAATTATTATTCTAGTCATGGACATACATTTTCTAAGTGAAACAAGTGTTTCTGGTGCCCTGAGTTCTTGCAGTCTCCCAGGATAGAAATCAAGAGAGACTAGTGAAAAGTTTATTTAGCTTGTGCACAGTGGAGTCAGCACTGCAGAAGGGAAGGACGGGCTGCTCTCTGAAAGCAGCGTGGGAGTTCATTTTATAGGACTCTCCTATAGGGAAGGGAGACATCAGAACATGTAGAGGAGGATCCTTTTCAGCACCTGGGCAGGGATTTAATACACTTCTGTATACACTGCATGTAGCATGCATACTTTAAATCTGTACCTCTGGGTGTGACTTTTAGCATTACAATGAGGAAGGGATAACTATAGGTTGAGTTTGAGTCCTAATGGAAGCAGGAACTTGTGGTTAACAATGTGTTGGGTCTTTTGTTGCTGACTGGCTGAAAGTTAGATAAGCTAGAGCTTGAGTAAGGGGCTTTTGTTCTTCTTCTCTAGAGCAGATCACAACAGGAGGCCAGCCAGCCTGCTTCACAGGGAGGAAAAGAGTTTCCCAGCATGCACGGTTCCCACATCTGGATAGAGTCCATCCTGGAAACTGGGATTTTCAAACTTGGTTCCATAGAATCTGGTTCCTGTTCTCATAAAGAAGATATCCACATACTCTCCGTGGCTCTGGAGGGCACATGTCTGGGTGGGTAGGGGTAGCCCCAGAGCAGTAGGGAAGACCCAAGCACTGTGAGAGCTGCCAAAGACAGAGCGGGTCACTCGGCCGGCAGAAAGCCAGCAGGGTGGCCAGCAACAGCTGAAGCTTCTTCGTGTTGGGTGTTATTTAAGAGTCGATCTGGATGGCCTTTAAGGTTTGTTTTGTCTCAAACGTTCCATTCCCACATAGTTGCAAGTCAGGTATAAGGAAGCAACTGCAGTTAGGAGGGAGTGAAGCTCTTTCTTTTCTTTCTTTCATAGATGCCCACAGGACGATTGCTTAGGCTGGGGAGAATGTGTATTTGAATAATGAACCAGTTAGAATAGCTGAGACAGTTAAGAAAAACGTCTTAAAATGTTGTAACCCTATGGTAGCTGGAATAGTGTAAAATAGACCCAGCTACCTGAGGAAGCATCTTTTTTTCTGTTTTTTGAGATGGAGTCTCATTCTGTCACCCAGGCTAGAGTGCAGTGGTATGATCTTGGCTCACTGCAACCTCCACCTCCCAAGTTCAAGTGATTCTCCTGCCTCAGCCACCCAAGTAGCTGGGATTACAGGCACACACCACCACATCCAGCTAATTTTGGTACTTTTAGTAGAGACGAGGTTTCACCATGTTGCCCAGGCTGGTCTTGAACTCCAGACCTCAAGCGATCTGCCTGCCTCAGCCTCCCAAAGTGCTGAGATTACAGCCGTGAGCTGCCGCTCCTGGCTGGAGCATAATATTCTATCAGACAACTATAAATCAATTAGGAGGAGATACATTAGTCAGTGTAATACGTCAGTAAATGCTGTTATTAAAAAGGGGGTGGCTTGGGGTCCTCACACCACATTATTACACCAAAATGAAAGTCCCATGGCACTAAGTGCAGAAGCACAGGACAGAGGAGGAAAGAAAATAGCAATATAAGACCATTAGGAGGTTATTAGCTGATATATGGATGGTAAGAATGTTGGGTTTGATTTTTGTTTGTTTATTTCTTTGAAGTACATGAACAACAAAATAGATCATAGGAAAATTATTGTCTTCTGGATATAATTAAGTGGATCCTTAAAACATCACTTCAAAAACATATTAAAAGATTTACAACCCAGGGGCCAGGCTTAGGAAAGAGGACTTAAATGAACATTCTCAATAAAAGCATTAATTGGCATAAATAAGGGTTAATTTCCTAAGTGACAAAAACTCAAGCGAAATCAATAAATTAAAAGCATTTTGTTTTTCTTAACAGAAAAGGAACTGAAGGAAATGAGTAGGTTATTTACAAAGAGATTATCGACAAACATAAAAATTATTCAAATTTTCTGGTAATTAGGAAGAGACACTTTATCATGATAGTAACATACTTGCTACTTATTAAATTAGAAAACTTTAAAGTAATGATAATAGCCATGACCCATTAGGGAGAAGGGAAGCAAAGCTCCTGCTACTTGCGGATGGTTAATTGCCTCAGACTCTCTTGACTTGCATAATTAGATTCCACAGTTATGTTTCTTTGTATCTCTTCTAAGGAAACAGCCGTATCAACCATCAAAGTCTTCTTCGCAAAGGTGCTCATCAGAATATTATCCATAATAGTGAAAAAATGCAAAAAACTTATGTCCAACACTAGGGAAATAATTACAGTGTGCTATATCACACAATAGATAATTACATGGCCATTAAAATGCTTCTCTAAAATTGTCAACGACTTGTAGAAAATTTTACAGCACAATATTAAGTGAAAAAAGTCAGGATATAAAATTGCACATGCAGTATAATCTCAATTATGTAAATATATGTGCATAAGACTAGAAGAAAATGCAGATGGATTTAACAGTGCTTACCCCTGGGTTACGGCATTATAGATCTTTAAAACATGGTTCTTCTTTGCACTTTCACATGAGTATGTATCACTTTCCAAAAATAATAGTAATGACAAAGAAACCAATAAGAGTTCTTTAAAATAAAGAGGTAAAGTGGGGATCTCCAAGCTAGAGCTTCAAGACCCCAACACTGTGGCGTAAATCACATCCACCAGAACCGCAGCCTTCAGCAGCCTCTGCAAAAATCAAAGATTTCCATTCTGCCTCCTATTGATTACAGGAACATCTCATTATACATCATTACACAGGTATAGATCTTCCCTTCTTTCAGTCTATTTTTTTCTTTCATGGTTTATTGTTATTCTGTTTATTTTATGCTGATGATGGAATCACTGTTTTGTTTTAGGTTCTTCCTTAGAAATTAAGTATCTACCCCTGGGGAAGATTCAGCTGCCGGAGGGTCTGGAAGGGGCAGTTTTGGAGGGAAGGAAGGACTCACCGCTGTCCCTCCGGGCTGCCTCTCTGTCTCTCTGCTAAGATCGGGCTCTGCTTTCCAAAGCGCCTGGCGGTGCCCAGGTGCCTTCAGAGGAGTGGTGGCCACACGCTCCCCTGAGAAGATCCATCCGGCAGGATGATGAGAGCCTGGGAGGAGGACAGGAGGTTGAGCAGAAGCCAGGAAGGAGCAGAGGCCCCAGGGTAGATCCTGACCTAGGGCTTGAAGTGGGGGTGGGGAGGACGATGGCCTAGAATCTCATTTTCTGCCTGTGATTTAAAATGGATAAAAATACCACAAAGATTAATTCAGGTAATAAATAGGAAACTGTTTTGTAACCTCCAAAATGCTGCTGCTAGGATACCAGATGGTGGCCTTGTGATGCCAGCGAGAACAAAACAAGTGCACCCTGTGCCCACCAAGTCTGTATATCCAGTGCTGCCTGCAACACATGCCTTGCATGAGGGATGACGGGCCCTGGTTGCAACGTCTGTCCTGCACAGAGGGAGGGGTCTTTGGGTCTGGCGGCCCCTGCATTACACCTAGAGAAAGGCGCCTCTTGGGAAAGGGGCTTGGGTGCCAGTTCCTGAAGGGCCAGCTCTTGTCACTAAGCCCCTGAGCCCTGCGAGGAGGCCCAGGCTTGTGGGAGCTGGGGCTGCCGTGGTGGGAGATTAGAGCTGAGCCCCTGGGTCTGCCCCTCTTTGGAAACCCTCCTGCTGGGACTCCGTGCCCCTCCTTTGTCTGGGATGCCTCAGGGACCTGCCATGGCCCTCGACTCTGTCTCAGCAGGAAGAAGGAGGGCACTGGGGCTGGGCACAGGAGTCAGGGCTTCCAGGGCTGTGGTTTGCACCATGGACCTGGGAGGCAGGGAACTGTGCCCGTTTAGACCCACAAGCAGGCTCAGGCTCACAGGGCCTTGCATGCTTCACACAGGACGCCTCCTCCCTGAACACCCACCGACAGCGAAGAATCAGTGCCCAGCCCCAAGCACAGCCTCAGCTGGTCACAGTAGTGCTGTCTGGCTCCAGGGATCTGGACAGTGGCCTCTGGCCGGCCGGCCTTCCTTCCTTCCTTCCTTCCTTCCTTCCTTCCTTCCTTCCTTCCTTCCTTCAGAGAACACCTTCCTTCCTTCCTTCCTGCCTTCCTTCCTTCCTGCCTTCCTTCCTTCCTTCCTTCCTTCCTCCCTCCTTCCCTTCCTTCCTTCCGGCTCCAGGGATCTGGACAGTGGCCTCTGGCCGGCCGGCCTGCCTGCCTTCCTTCCTTCCTTCCCTCCTTCCTTCCTTCCTT